>NW_025872235.1:0-27850 GCF_002878395.1 Capsicum annuum
AATTGAACTAAGTAATGGAAGTTCTCTCTTATCGGGTGGTATCCTAGGGGCATAAGCCTATCATGGGTCGATCCCTATTTATGTGTTTATGGGTGGTATCCCAGGGGCATAAGCCTATCATGGGTCGATCCCAGTTGATATGTACTGGAGGCTGCCTAATGGTCATAGTACAGTATAGTAATGATTACAAAGATGATAAGAACGAAGGTAAAGTGATTGAATAAATAGAATGTACAGGTTGTCACAAGTTCTAGTAAGTGTGGTACACTCCTATTACGATTTATTCACTTGTTTCTAAATTTTATTGAGCTCCTATATCATATGTGATTATCTACAGCTTTACATACTCAGTACATATTTCATACTAACGTACCCCATGGGGGACCTGCATTTTATGCTACAGGCATAGGTACCTCAGTTGCTTTTGGTGAGCTCCAGTTTGCTTCGAGGCTTTTCGTGTCATATCCAGTCACTTTTGGTATTGTATAGAAGTTAGTTATATGGCGGGGTGTGTCCCGACCTTAGTTAAACTCTGTGTATTATTTAGAGGCTTTGTAGACCTAATGTACAGTCAAGGTGGTGTTTTGTTAGTAGACGTGATGGCTCCAACGGCCAAGTATTGTATATACATATATATGTGTGCTCGAGCTTATACAGGTGATTATTTTCTTTTATATGCGACATGATGCTGTCCGAATTTTGGGTTGTCATAGAGGTATGCATGGAAAGTATAAGGTTATGAGCTGGTTCTCCCGGGCCTCCTCGGTTACGGGTGCCAGTCCGCCATAATAGGATTTAAGGTGTGACATGTACACTACTGATGTAAAGGGTATGGTGTTTGCTACTTATTAGTTAAAGGACGTGGCATATTAGTGGTATAAGAAGTGGGAGCAGTCTAGGGGAGAGAATGTTGAGCAGGTAATATGGGATGAGTTCTTTGGTGCCTTCATTAATAATTTCTTTCCTTAGGAGTTGAGGGAAGTAAAGGCAGAGAAATTTGTGAATTTTAAGCAGGGCAAGATGAGTGTGAAGAAGTTTGCCTTAATATTCCATTAGTTGTCTCGCTATGCTGCGGAGTTAACATCTAACATGAGGACTAGAATGAGGAAGTTTACTTTTAGTTTATCTCGTGACTTGGTATTTGAATGTTAGATTGTAATATTGAACAATGATATGGATATCTCCAGGCTAGTGGTGTATATGCAATAAAATAAATATGAGAAGAGCCAAGTAGAGATGGGAGAAAGGTAGAACAAAAACTTTAGATATTCATAGAAGGGTGGGGTCTAGTAGAATAGTAGGAAAGATGGTAGATAGTGTAGCAAGAAGAAGACTTAGGGAAATTTTGGTTCATATTCTTCAGCTAGTGCTCCTTATCCTAAGCCATCTGATGATAATCTATTCCGGACTAGTAGCGCTCCTAAGGTACAAGGTACCCAGTCTCAGGCTAGTGGAGCTCAGTCATCCCCACCATATCCCCCTTGTAGATTTTGCAATTAGCTTCATCGGGGTTATTATGATAAGGGAAGAAATCTATGCTTTAACTATGGTCAGCTTGGTCATATGCAGCAGGACTGCCCTGCGGCTAAGGGAGCCACTTGGGCTAATAAAGCTCCGGTCGCCACATCTTTGGCTTCTACACCAAAGGGTTCTACTTCTGGTATCGACACTGGCTGAAATAGTCTTTATGTTCTTGCCACTCTTCAAAAATTTGAGGCATCTCTATTGTTATTTGTACGTTAAAGCTTTTCTCTTGATATGTGCATTATTGCTTGATTCAGGGTCTATGCTTTAGTTTGTGACCTTTATATGACTTTGCATTTCAGTTTTGGTCCCGAAACTATTTTTGACCCCTTTTTTGAGTCTACCTAGTGGGTGATTCTATTGTGGCTAGAAAGATCTATAGTGGTTGTATGGTGTCCATATTTCATAGGGAGACATTAGTGGATTTGATAGAGTTCGACATGGTGAATTTTCATGTCATTTTGGGAATAGATTGGCTTCACTCATGCTATGCTTCTCTAGAATCTTGGAACCGTAAGGTCAGTTTCAATTTTTCTAATAAATCGGTAATTGTATGAGAGGGAAGCTCCTTAGTGCCTAAAAGGAGGTCTATTTTGTATCTTAGAGCCCAAAAGTTGTTTTCTAAGGGGTGATCTTTATCATTTGGTCTAGTTTTCAGTTCTAAGATTCTCTCTTTGCAATCCATCCATGTGGTTAATGAGTTTCCTGAAGTGTTGCTCGAGGATCTTACTAGTATTCCTCCCAATAGGGAAATAGACTTTAGGATTGATCTTCTATCGGATACCCATGCTATTTATTCCACTATATAGAATGGATTCGGCTGAGTTGAAGGAACTAAAGAAACCGTTAAAAGATCTTCTTGATAAGGATTTCATCTGTTCTAGTATTTCTCTATGAAGTGCTCCGATGCTTTACATGCATAAGGAAGATAGATCTCTTCAAATATACATAGACTATTGATAGTTGAATAAGGTGACAGTGAAGAATAAGTATCCTTTTCCTAGGATTGATGATCTTTTCAACCAGCTTCAGGGTGCTAGGTGTTTTTCTAAGATTGATCACCATTTGGTCTATCATCAGATGAAAATTAGTGAGGGTGATATTCCCAAGATTGCTTTCTGAACCCAGTATGATCACTATGAGTTTTTGGTTATGTTATTTGGTTTGACTAATGTTCCGACTGCTTTCATGGATCTCATGAATCGGGTGTTCAAACAACTTTTGGACTTGTTTGTTATTGTCTTATTTGATGATATCTTGGTGTATTCAAAGAGTGGAGAAGATCATCCCAATAACCTTAGAATTATATTGCAGACCCTTAAGGATTAAAGGTTGTACACTAAGTTTTCTAAGTGTGAGTTTTAGTTGGATGTTATGATCTATCTTGGGCATGTTGTTTCTAGTGAAGGGATCAAGGTGGATCCATAGAAAGTTGAGGTGATTAAGAGGTCACCTAGACCCACAACTCCAACTGACATTCAGAGATTTTGGACTTGGTTGGGTATTATAAGAGGTTTGTAGAGATCTTATCTTCTTTGTTTCTCCGTTGACAACTTTGAATCAAAAAAGGTAAAGTTCCTGTGGTCTAATGCCTTTGAATGTAGCTTCAAGAAGTTGAAGGATAAGTTGATTTCTGCACCAGTGTTGACCTTTCCCAAGGGCACTGATGGATTTATGCTGTATTATGATGTGTCCTACGTGGGAATGGGTTGTATCTTGATATAACATGGCAAGTTTGTGGCCTATGCCTCTAGGTAGCTTAAGGATCATGAAAAGAATTATATGACTCGTCATTTAGAGTTGGCGGCTGTGTTTTTTTTCTTCAAAGATTTGGCATCATTCTTTGTAAGGGGTGCATATGGATATCTATTCAGTTAATAAAAGCTTGGAGTATGTATTTGCTCAGAAGAAGTTAAATCTTCAGCAGAGGTGATAACTTAAGTTACTAAAGGACTATGATATGGATCTTTACTATCACCCAAGTAAAGCTAATGTATCTTGTTGATGCTCTTAGTAGGTTGTCCATATGGAGCTTATCTAATGTGAATGATGAGAAAAGAAGATTGGTGAAAGATATTCATCTACTGGCTAATTTGGGAGTTTATCTTTTAGACTCTGAGAATGGAGGGCCAATTGTTCAAGAAGTGGTTAAATCATCTCTTGATGCTGAGTTGAAGGAGAAAAACTCAGGATTCTATATACAGATCAAGGATGATGTGGGTCAGCAAAAGGTTATGGACTTTGATATTAACAGTGATCGTATTCAGAGGTATCAAGATAGGTTGTGTTCTCTTGATATTGATGGACTATAAGGGAGGATTTTGACTGAGGATCATGAGTCGAGGTATACAATTCACCCAGATTTGATAATGATGTATCATAATTTGAAGGAGATTTATTGGTGGAGTAATATGAAGAGGGATGAGGCGAACTTCGTGGCTAAGTATATGGTTTATCAGCAAGTGAAGGTTGAGCACTTAAGGTCTGGTAGCATGTCACAAGAGATAGAGTTGCCTGTGTAGAAGTGGGAGATGACTAGCATGGACTTTGTTACAGTTCTTCTGCATTCTTACACTTAGTATGATTCGATTTGGGTTATTGTGGATACGATGACTAAGTCTGCTCATTTCTTGCCTGTGAGCACTACCTACTCTGGAGAGGATTATTCTAAGTTATATATTGAGGTGATAGTTAGGTTGCATAGAGCACCGGTGTCTATCATTTTAGATCAAGGTATACAGTTCTTTTCATACTTTTGGCGTTCATTTCAGAAAGGTTTGGGGACTAAGGTGGACTTTAGCACTGCTTTCCACCCTCAAACAGATGGATAGGTGGAACAAACTATTCAAACATTAGAGGATATAATAAGGGACTGTGTTATTGATTTTGGAAGAAGTTGGGTTGATCAACTACCCCTAATTATGTTTGTGTACAATAACAGTTATCACTCTAGTATTGGGATGGCTTCTTTTGAAGCCCTTTATGGTAGGAGGTGTAGGTCTCCTTGGGTGGTTTGAGGTTGGTGAAACTAGGTTGTTTGGTCCTGACTTGGTTCACCATGCCATGGATAAGGTGAAAGTGATTATAAAAAGACTTAAGACTGCTCAAAGTCGCCAAAAGTCTTGTGCAGATGTGAGGTGAAGGGAGTTAGAGTTTGATGAAGGTGATTGGATGTTTTTTTAAAATTTTCCCTATGAAAGGAGTGATGCGGTATGGGAAGAAAGAGAAGCTCAATCTTCATTATATTGGTCTGTATCTAATTTTAAAGAGAGTGGGGAATGTTGTTGATGAGTTGGATTTGCCTGCGAGTTTGGGTTCCATTAATCCAGTTTTACATATGTTGATGTTGAAGAAGTGAGTGGGTGATCCTTCTTTGATTGTGCCTATTAAGAATATTGGTATTTTGGATTCCTTGTCGTATGAGAAAGTTCGGTTGAGGTTTTGGATAGGCAAGTCCATAGATTAAGGACTAAGGATGTGGTTTAGGTAAAGTTTCCTTAGGGGAATCAAAAGATGGAGGAAGTTACTTGGGAAACTGAAGAGGATATGAAGACCAAGGGTTCATTTTTGTTCTCCAGGTTGGATGATCATGCATAAGGTATGCGCTTCCCTCATTCTAATCACTTTTTGGGTGTTGTTCATGGCTCTGTAGTTGCAGTCTGTGTTGTATTTATGCAAAAGGGTGCCTTAATATCTCGTTCGGGGATGAATGATCTTGGAGGTGGAGGAGTAATGTAATACCCTAGGTTTTGGACTCAGAATTTTTCTCAGTAGTTGTTCTTACTGCTCAGGTTACAACTCAGGTGATGTGTCATATAGTGCCAATCATGGTCTAACCAATAAGATGGTCCAATGTTTCTACCTTAAGTATGACTAGGACTATACGATTCATAAGGTAATTTCACGAGTCGTGGTGAGGTACTCGTGACCTTAACAGTGAGATGGCCCAAGGTTGCTTTCTTGTACTGACTTGACTCCATGAGTTGTAGGGTGGGACTCATGACCAAACTAGTAAGGTGGCCTTGAGAAACTTCCCAGACTACGAGTCATGGTGACGAGTCGTGTCTAGTGACCTCGAGTCATTACCCGATGCATAACGGTGGAGAGTTATTTTCCTGTACATTTTTCATTAAGGGTAATTTGGTCTTTTCCCTTTCTTTACACTATTCCCAAAACTTAAAACATAACTATTTCCACCCATTAAATATAAAATAAACACTCTCTTCTCTCTCAAATTTTCAAGTCAAGAACAAAGCTAGGGTTTCTAAGGGTTGGTCATCTAGGGCTCAAATTGTGGTTTCTTCTCTAAATTCTTGGTATTTTCTAGCATGTAACTCTCCCCTTAAATTTTCATTTTTATCATAGAATACAATGACTTGGTATTCATATTTTTAATGTTTGGGTTGAGGGTTTTGGATGTTTATTATTTAAATGGTGTTCTCATGGTTTCCATGCATTTGTTTATGCTTTATTAATGGATTTTGAGACTTATTGGGTGCATGGGCAAGGTTAATGGAATGGGGGCTGTGGATTCCCCCAAACATATGGATTTTGGTATTGAAATTGGTGATAACCTCAACCCATATTATGAAATTATCTTAGAAACATGGCAATGTACATAATTTAATCACTTTTTAAACTATTGCATTACATAAAAAGTCTAATGGAATATAATTTTTTTAAAGGATCTTGGTGCCATGGATTGAGTTTAAATTGGAACTTGGAGTCTTATGGCTAATTGGTTTGATTTGGCATAATGGAATTAGCTTGCAAACATAATTAATTGGTATGAAGATACCATTCAATAAATGCCTAAATGTATGACTCCTAGGTTAAATGGATGAGTTATGTGTAAATGTCTTAATTTGGTCTTAAAAGGGGGTTGTGTAAGCTCGCCATGGAAGGTGGAGGTCCTGGAAGGACAGATACTAGAAATCACGTTTGCCGGTGTGGCAATCTTGGTGGTCGTCTGCATTGTTCACATTTTATATATTGGAATGGCTGGGGTCGTGGATTCTTTGGCCCTATCTTGGATTTCTTTGGTTCGTTCGGCTAACACGTGCTAGAGCCCTTTCAGCATGGAGAGCTGAACCCATATAGCCTATGGGTTCTCTTAGAATGGTTAGAGATACAGATTCTAGGTTAATGGTGTTAAATATCATTCTAAACCTTGTTTCCTATCCCAAGATCTTATATATATGTATGTATGTGTGTATGTATGTGAACTTGTACATTGAGTTTGGACTTGATTTTGAAATGGCATTATTTTATCCCTGTCCTGAGTGACAAGCTAGCACTCACCCCACTAACCATCATAGGACACTACATTGTTTCATAATGTAGGTTTTGAAGGCACTTCTTTAACCCCTATTCAGCGTTAGGCGATCCGGTTTGTTGGTTGGTTCACGATGAGGTGGTGAGCTTTTATTCTCCAAAAAGCTTAGCCATTCAACAGTTTCTTTCTATATTTTAGAATTGAAAGAGTTCACATTAACATTATTATTGTCATTGTCACTGTTATGATCTGGGGCATGTCTCGACCTATTTTGATATTCGGATTGGTTAGAGTCTTTTGTGGGCATGTGTGGGTTGATAGTGTTGTTGACTCTTAGAGCCTATTCTTGAGTTATATTAACTATTTATATTTATTCTCTAGTTGTCTTCCACTTTGTTTTTATTTGGATTTTTCTCACTGAACAGGATATGGGGGTGGTCTAGGGTCCTCGGTGGGTTTGAGATACAAATGAGTGGTGATTTTACCACTCATTTGCACTCAACATTCATGCGCATTACCATGTTTTGAATGAACAAATGAAACATAATTGTGATTGAATGCACTAATATCTACGTTTTGTAGGCACATAGTTAATGAGATAGAAATATGTGGGTTGGAGCTAAAAATGATCAAAAAGAAGCAAGAAAGTGCAACTGAAGACCTGGCCTCAGTTACCGTGGATGCGGTCTAAGGACTGCGATCGCGTGAGCTAATCACAATTGCGGTAGCCGTGGTCGTAGATAAGCCTATGCGATCGAGGCCTAGCGGAAAGATACAGCCCAAGGGGAGAAATGTAAATGCACATGGCTGATTCGAAATTTGAGAAAAAGAAGACTCAAACCCTATTATTGGATATATTCCATCTTCCCTAATTTTTAGACATTGTTCTAGGGTTATAGTCTCTATTTTTAGAGAAGACAATATTGTATAAATTTTGGGTGAAGAATACTTTCGAGTCACTTCCAAGTGAAGAATTGGTGAACTCCCATTGAAGATTTGTTAGATCTCATAGTTTGAAGTAGCATTCACAGAAGATTTTCTCAAATCAAATCAATAGAGATTTTGGGTAAAATCTTTACTTATGTATCTAATGAGTAGCTACTTTTTCGTCTTAGTATTATTCTAGAATAGAGTGCAATTGCATATGGATTGTGATTTATTTGTGCATATATTAATGTGTTGATTGATGGTTTCTATTGTTGCTTGATTAAATTGGTTGGGATTTGTGGGTGAAAACCCTAAATACTTAAATGGGTTTGTGGGTGAAAATCTCAAGCTCTTGAAAGCTCAATCTATCTTTGAAAGAAGGGTTTGGGTGAATATTAGGAACCAACATCATCCTTGAAAGAGGGATGTGGGAACCAAAGCAGTAGTAGACAAATGTTGGCATAGTTTGCTAAATTTTCACTATCTTAGACATAATAGTGATTGTGAAGTTGACTATTCCTTGGGTATCATCCTAGAAATAGGGATGCTTAATTGAGGTATTGGGTGGCTTTATTTGGAACACTTGTAGGTACTCGAAAGAGTCATTGAGTGACATCTTTGAGGCTATGTTGACAAACTAGACCCAAGGACTTACAACCTAGCCTACCCAATCATCATCAATTAGAACATGCACCGAATTATCATGTCTCCATGCATATCTTGCCCCTAGTAAAGCATAATCCCAAAATCCATGCATAATTATTTAGACCCTAAGTATTCATAGCCCCAAATTTGTAATCGAAAAACCCAAAAAAAAATATTAAGTGTGATACCTTTCAAACCCCCCATTTTTATTTTTTTGTACTATTGGTTTGAATTTAGCTCGTATTTATTATTTCAAACTAATTTAGTCTCCACTCACATTGGTCCTCATGGATTCGATCCCGACTTTAAAGTTGGATAAATATATTGATAGTGACCGTGTTATGAGATACCCATCACGACTAGGACCGGGGTCGAATCGTGACAGTTCTTACATTGCCTTTACCTCACTGATAATTATAGTTGCATGTGTGTTATTTTTATTTCTTTTCCTTTATTAACTCTTAATTTCATGACAATTAATAGTTAATCTTTCTATTCAAATATGTTGTTTATATCCAAAAGGGAAAATGAAAACTTTTCCAATTTTATCCATTAACAAGGGGTGAGTGATGAGTAGGCTTTGAGCCTAATTAAAATAAAGCCATATGACAACTAATTTGGACATATGGACTTCTACATTTTTCATAACACTCCCCCTTAGATGTCTATGTAAAGAAAAATTTATTGAATATACATTTGAGTGTCGCCTCATTAAAAACCTTACCAGTAAAACTAGTGGGATAAAACCTTGGTCAAGGAAAAAAGAGTACAACGCGTATTCTATCTCCCCCTGATGAACACCCCGATTCAAGTGGTTCAGTCTTCGTATTTCAATCTTATTTACTATCTTCTAAAAGTTGAATTTGGTAAGGATTTAGTAAAAAAATTTGTTGTCTTGTCACTTGAACGAATTTGTCAAACATCAATATCACTATTTTTCTGGAGATTATGTGTGAAGAATAACTTTGGCGAAATGTGCTTCATTCTATATCCATTTAAAAAGCCTCTTTTTAATTGAGTTATGCATGTTGCATTGTCTTCAAATATGATTGTGGGTACCTTGATATCAAACTTAAAGCCACATCTCCCTTTTGATGGAATGTATCGCTGATCTCAACCATACACATTCTCTAATTGCCACATAAATATCTATTATCTCAGCATAATTTGAAGAAGTTTCAATAATAGACTACTTTGTAAATCGCCATGATATAGAAGTACCTCTTTATGTAAACACATAGCCGGTTTGGTATTTTGCTTTCTGTGGGTTAGATAGATAACCTGCATCTACATGACCAACAAAATTTGAACTAGCTTTGTTAGTATAAAATAGATCCATATCATTAATCCCTCTTAGGTATCTCAATATATGCTTAACTCCATTCCAGTGTCTCTGAGTAGGAGAAGAACTATACCTTGCTAGCAAATTAATAGAAAATGTTATATCCAGTCTTTTAGAATAGCAATATATATATGTGCACCAATAGAATTAGATATGGTAATTTGGGACCAAGGATCTCTTCACCCTCTTCTAAAGGTCAGAACGGATCTTTACTCGCCTCAAGTGATAGAACAACCATTGGATTACTTAATGGATATGCTTTGTCCATGTAAAAAAATTTGAAAACCTTCTCGGTATAGGCAGTTTGATGGATGAAGACCCCATCTTCAAAATACTCAATCTACAGACCAATACAAAGTTTTGTCTTTCCAAGATCTTTTATCTCAATTTCTTTCTTTAGATATTCAATAGCCTTTTGGACCTCTTCTAGAGTTCCAATGAGATTTATGTCATCCACATAAACAATGAGTATAACAAAATTTGAAGGGTTTTCTTAATGAAATTCAAGGACAAATGACATCATTTATGTAACCTTCATTTATCAAGTACTGACTAAGGCGATTATACCACATATGCCCTGATTGATTTAGATCGTATAACGATCTTTGTAATTTGATTGAGTATAATTTTAGAAAATTTGAACTGTATGCTTCAAGCATTTTTAATCCTTCTGGGATCCTCATGTAAACTTCATTATCAAGTGAGAAATCAAGATAATCTATAACCACATCCATTAGAAAAATTTCAAGATTTTTACATACAACTAGATCGATGAGGTATCAAAATGTTATTGCATTCACAATGGGTGGATATGTTTCTTCATGGCCATTACCAAGTCTTTGAGAGAATCCTTTTGAAAAAAGGTGCACCTTCTATCTTACAACCTCTCATTACTTTTACGTACGAAGACCCATTTATATGCAACAGGTTTTACACCATCTGGGGTTTAGACTACAAGTTCAAAAACCTCTCGTTTATCAAGTGAGTTCAATTCTTATTGAATTGCCTTTTTCTATTTTGGCCAATCATTTCTTCTTTGAAAATCTTCGACAGATAGAGGTTCAAGTCCTCATTGTCTTGCATATATTTAATGCAACATTATATGCAAAAATATTATCCACTGTAATTTTCGATCAATCTAACTTTACATCATCACTAGGAAGACTTATTGAAAGTTCTGTATTCACTTGAGTCTCGGGTTCACTGATTTCTTCAGGAATATTAGGATTAACTAGATTTTGAGTCTCTTCATGAGACTCTTTTATAATGTTATCCTTATCATTTTTTGTGCTTCTTTTTCTAGGATTTTTATCCTTTGAACCCAATAGCCTACCACGCTTCAGGAGTGTTTGGGATTCAGAAGCTATGACATTAGCAGATGGTCCTTTAAGGACTTCAATTCGGACAGGCACATTCACTACAGGGATATGTGACTTAGTTATCCTTTTCAAATCAGTAAATGTGTCTGGCATTTGATTTGATAATTTCTGTAATTGAATGATCTTCTGGACCTTATTTTCACATATGGGCGTATGCGGGCCAAAATGAGATAATGATGAAACTTTCCATACAATTTCTCCTTCAAGTTCATGTTTCTCTCTCTCTAATTGCGAGAAATTTATTTCATCAAATCGATAATTTGTAAATCAAGTAGTAAATAAATCTCGCATCAATGGTTCAAGATAGAGAATTATGGAGGGTGACTAAAATCCAACATATATTCCTAACCTTCTCTAGGGGCTATCTTAATGCGTTGTGGTGGTGCAACTGGCACATATACAGCACATCAAAAAATTCATAGGTGAGGAATATTTGGCTCATGACTAAGGATCAATTATGATGGGAAGTACTTATATAATGAGTTTTTCTGAGATGAACAAGTGATATTGCATGTAAGATAGCATGACCCCAAACAGTAGTAGGCAATTTTATTTTCAAAAGTAGTGGCCTTGCTATCAATTTTTGGCGCTTAATAAATAACTTAACAAGGATATTTTGAGCATGAACATGAGAGATAGGATGTTCAAATCCAATCCCAACTGCCATATAATAATTATTAAAAGGTTGGGATGTAAATTCTCCAGCATTGTCAAGAAAAATAGCCTTAATGGAATAATCTGGTAATTGCGCCCTTAATCGTATTATTTGTGCCAATAATTTTGCAAATGCCATGTTCCAAAATGATAAGAGACACACATGACACCATTGATGATGTCCAAACTACACCTTTTCTCAAAAGATGATACAATCACTGTAAGAATATATAAACCTAACAAAGGTTGGGGTTAAATCCCAAGGGAACACGTGGAATCGTGGCTTTCAGTATTTTTAGTCTACAGGCACAATCGAAAAATAAATGGGAGGTTTTCTGTAATATTCTCAAGCAAGTAACTGTATTAACTTTGATAGCAATCAGTCGTAGTTGAATACTAGGATTGTGTTCGCCGTAGCTTCTCAACTCTGTAAACTTATTGTTCTTTGCTAAACAAACCCGATACTTTGCATGTAGAATCGATAAGTTATGTACCTTCTATAGTCTTTTGGATGAGCAAAAGGATTTCACCCTTTACCTTTTGAGTCTTAGGGTGTCGCCTAACTGACCCTTATCTTGATCCCAGTTAACTATTGCCTTTTGAGTCTCTAGTTATTAGATGAAATCTAACCATCTTACTTAGATAAAACCTAGAAGCGTAGATCGACAGTAAAACTCCATATTACTATTGTCTTTATCTTTTTCTAGTCACTAATCCTCTTTTGGAGCAATTAGCAATATCTAGGTGGGATCCTAACATGTGCACCGGTTAAGAAAACTATTATAATAGAGATAAAACAGTACATACATGGGTATCGGTTAAGAAATCATGCTTGTTAAGAAATTAATAACACTCATAATTGAAAGAATAGATTAAATCACTATGATAAGAAGTATAAAAAAACCCACAACCGTAACTGAATTAATCAACTATAGTCAATACAAGAGAATCCCAAGATCAAAATCAAATCTTAGAATCAAAATATGTTTATGAGTGTCAAAAGTGTGTAAATCTTACTAAAAAAAATACATAAAGGGCATATATAGTACATGAGGAAAACCTAAAATCAAAACCCAAAAGAAATAGGAGAAAATAGGGTCGGTTGCTACTTATGGTCTACAGTTGTGCCCTGACCCTGGGCGCAGGTAGTACCTACAGTCTGCAGGGTGGGTGCAGTTACTAAGATTCAAAAATCTTATTGGTCAGCTCTCTGAATTTTGGACTTCTGGCACTTGCTTTGCCTACTTACGGTCCACGTGTTGACTTAGTAAGTGCCGGGAGTCATCTTTTCAGATCTTCTTCAATTCCCCAACATGTTTTGATCACAAACAAGCCAGATAGTGTCCCAAAAATCCATAATTGCTCTAAAGAGTAGCCAAAAACACCTTTTTTCATCCTTTTCATGAACTTAGCATCCAAAACATGATTTCCTACAAAACATACCCAAAACACATTATATCAAACAAAACTACCTCAAAAACTTGCATATTTTCCTCGTTTTAAGCATTGAAAGTGCTATATTTCTATAGCACATCTACACCCTCAACTTAGAACTTTTGCATGTCCTCAGGCAGCAAAATGCAGCAAAACAAAAATGATGCTTAACTAAGAGAATCTAAGCTATTCAAAGTAGTCAGTCAAACACTTTATGTTCAAATCACAATATCCCCTTCCTATCTCACTTTTCAAAACCTACTATGTATGAACATGAAACACAAAAATGTGACTTAATCGAATCAAGGTATGGCATTACATTAGCAACAGACAATTATGCATATGTACAAGTTACACTACTTGAAACAACAAATAGCTAGCAATATGACTCAAGTGATCTCACTACAAAGAAGTCACACTCATTCATACGAAATAATTAATGTTAATGCAGGGACGATTAAGAGACACTCACACTCAGAAGAGAAGTTCCAATCAATGTGCATCAAATACCATAGGCTTGCCCTTATTTTATTTACCTTAGCATTCAGATAGTCAATTTAGGATCACTGTAGGACTTCTCTCGGCTTGTAGTGTAGGGATGGACATATGAAGTGACTAAGCCTCTTTGGTACTGCAATAACCTTGGGGTCTCACTTACTTTCCAATTTTTAACTTTATTTCCACCCTTATTCCTCCTTTTTATTATTTATTGCACATTCAGGTTGGGTGTGGTTTTTTATTCTTTATTTTTTACTTTTGTATAATTTTTTTTTCTTTTTCTTTTTCTCTTTCTTTTGCTACCACACCCAGACTTACTAACTTTTTCTCTTATTTTACCCTTCTTCATACCCATTTTACACTACACACCCATATGATAGCCACCCTCAACTTAGTTATTTTTCCTGAGTTAAGGTGCACAATGTCCAAGAAGGATCGGGGCACAAATAGGTTTATTGTAATATAAATGTGAAGGTGAATGGCGAAACAAGAAAAATAGGCTTATAAGGCTCTAAAAAGGGATCAAGGGATATAATTGACACGTGAAAGGTCATTTAGGCTAAAAGTGGATTGAAATAAAAAATGTCCTATGATCCTTTCCTTACAGACTATTTTTCAACCTAGGTAAGACTAACTAGGCAAGTTTTGAGTTCAACACATAAGGGGAACTAGGTAGTATCTCACACACATATGGCACAAAGTCAATATTACCAACTACTACCTATCCAGTTCATGCAATTGTTAGCAAGTGATTCTTATGTCACTAGTTCTAATGCCATAAGAATATCCATAATGTTCACACATATATGCATTCAGGTAGTTCTAAAATAGAAAATTTTGGAGGGGTATCAAAAATCAATCAAAATATGACTATTGCTCAAAATACTTAAGAATCTCCTAATTACACAAAAACACAACACAATACGAAATAAAATACAATACAACACAATATTATCCTAGACATGTCAGTTCTACAACGATACAATAGCTGACAGGAAAAGAAGTACGACAACAAAAATCCATGATGGCATGGTATGAGCACTCCCAACAAAAAACTGTGCATTGTCCTCAATGCGCTAAAATAAAGTAAAATAGAGAGAAGTACGAACATACCTAGGACACACTAGGCGCCCAAATCATGAGCATCCTCAGATGGAGAAATATCAGATAGCGGAGGTAGTGGTGGTGGTAGTGCTCTAAAAGAGGATGTACCAGCTGCTATAGACGAATGCCTCTACTTATCAATGAATCTAGTCTCCATCAAGTTATGTCTGGCCTTTTTAATAGCTTGGTCATATGGAATATCAGGATTTTGCAAGTTTATCCATCTCATCTCTCTTGGCCCTAACTATTAGGAACTCCTCATCATTATCCACAAAGGAATCAAACTATCTCAGTGCGTGTGGATATGATACCTGGACCACTAGGGTATAATTAAGGGAGTGGCTACTACACGACTCTATGTGAGAGAGAGTACCTCTACTTGTAGTATATTAAAGTCCTCTCTTATCTGGGAAGATCCAGCATATCTATCTCTATATATCAAGCTGTAACCCATCTCTCAAACTCATCAAGCCATGTCTAGAAATTAGCACGTAGTTCTGATAGTGTAGCTCTCCGTACGACCTCCCATTTAGCTTCTACCTGCTCAAATCTAGTCCTAACCCCTGATCTTATTTTCATATCGAAGGTAGTCATATCAGTCTCAACAACCCTCAATCGAGCATCGGTGGCCCTCTGGCTGTGCACTAAGCTCTGCAAAAACTTATAGATATAGTGATCATACCTATAGCAGGAGTTGTAGTAGATGGGTGAGTAGGCTTTAAAGATACACCAATCAACTCTAAGGTTAAAGTCATGGCTAAAAAAGAAGTGATTGGTGTCCCCTCACCCTACGTACTCAAATCTGGAGCCTCTCTCTGACCCCCTATCTCCATATCAATATACCAACACCAAAATCACCTCAATATACCTTACCAATATCTGTGGAAACTGCGGGCCCTCAGTATGGGCCTATGGTACTGCTGCTTGCTCCCTCAATCTCCTGGGAAGGATTGGACATGCTAGATACTCATAATCTTTATCTACACAATCACCTTTTCAAGTACCCTCTCCTCTACTCTCGATATCTCAGGTACAACAGCCTTATCACACAGCCTCTGAATAATGCAAGGGAATGGCAGATTAGTCAACTCCTCAAATGCTTTGTCATATAACTCATATCGGAGAATGGCAAAAAAATCAACAGTGTATCCGACCATCATATAAGCAACCACTATTACTCTCTCCCAAGTCAACATATTATACGAATCAATGGGTATCTATTGATATCTGATCGGCAACCACCAAAACTTAGCCTCAAATATTAATAGGGGTTGCATCACCCAAAGGTGAAATATAACTGGCTATTCACCTAGCCATCTCAACCCTCTCTCATTGGTTCTCAGCCTCTCGTATGATATATCGATCACATGCGACCCTCAGTATATGATCACACTCATCTATAGATGTAAAAGTAATGTAATCTATGCCAAAGATCCTCTAAAGATAGTCTCTGCTGAAATATCAACTCTAACCCCTCTAACAATGTATGATCAAGCTGTGGCTACTTTGTAAATCTCACCGGGCCTGGAGCTCTACACATATGAAGGACTACTATAGCTCGGTAGGATGTAAAAAATTCCTATACCATAGTCGAGTTATAGGAACCAAGTGGTCTAGTCATCCACTCAAATTGATATTGATCAAATGTCGCTCGTAACTATGGTACTCGACTCAACCCCAATAGATCAATCTGATGCTCCTCATAGATAACCCTTGTAAGCCTTCCTACCTCCCAAATATGACTGTCAATATCAAATATCTCTCGAATCCCTTCAACACACCACCTTAGATGTCCCTCCTCGAGAGGTGTATCTGAGGCATATATGGGTACGAGAATCTGCTTCTGCTGTACTGATGTGTTATGGGTATCCAGATCTTTACCCTTCTTAGAATGGGGTACATATATATGATGTATATGAGTTGCAGTACCCTCCTCAGACTAGGGTACCTCTGATGACTCCTCCTACTCTGCCTCCTCGGATGAATCTTGGGACCCTCCCCATGGGGGTCCTAAGCAGCAACTTATAGAGTAGGCTCAAATTTGTCTCCTTCTCATCATCATCAGGTGAAGAAGTGTGTGGGGGTGACATTTATACTGACTTCATCCTTGACCGAGCTGTAGCTGCCTTATCAGCCAAGCGCGTTTGTCCTCTTGAAAATTAGTGTGTCACTCCAGTTGCCACTTTCTTCTCCGTGGAATAGGGTACTCCTCCACCGAACCACTAGCCTTGGGGTACTTTTACTATTTCCTCATGGTCTCATCCTTCTTTGCCTTAACTTTTGGTGCCATATGTACCTAAAAAAGTAGTTTGTTTTCAACAAGAATGAGGGATAGTAAAAGTTGAAGATAAACCCAAAATTCAAAAAGTTCAAATTTTTTCCCTCAATTTTCACACCCCTATGACCTATTTGAAATCCCAAAAATTCCAATATGCACACACCTATCATAAATTATAACTTTCAAAGAAAGAAACATGCTCAACTAGTGGTATTACTATATTCATTCAAGTTCAACTTTCGGTTGGGGCCTAACTTTAGATTTTACTTCAAAACATAGCCCTACATTAAGATTTTAGGCTGCTTCAAGGCTCCTACATACAAGCATGATAGATTCTATATATTTTTCAATAGAATACACATATCAACTTATTTAAACAATAAATAGATCAATACATAACCATTAAGAGCCGAGAAAGTTACCTCTTTTATAATGAACCTGAAGTGAATAATGAAGAAGTCAAGCAAAACCAAAGTTGAAAATTGTTTTTAGTGTGTTGGGAGAAGTTTTTATCTCAAATAAGTGTCAATTTAGCCTTTACTTAAGTGTGAGGTTTTTAAGAAGGAATTTTGAATTCAAATAGAAAAGTGAAGTTTTGAGGATTTGAATGAGTTAGAATAAGGTTAAGGTTGTTTAAATATAGTTGGGGGCTATTTTAGGTCATATATGTGTTGGTGTGAAAAAATTTTGAATTAAAAATTAGGACCACCTACAAACTAGCCGCGGCAGCCACCTGCGCCAGGCATTAGGCATAGGTGCCACCTGCGGCCAGCAGGTGCAGGACATAAGTGCAGATAATACTAACTCATAATTTCATTGCTCTAATGGTCTACACATGAATTATCACTCACCTAAATAAACTATATCTAGATAATACTAACTTTATTCATGGACATTCTCTTAATATATACTATCCTTAACTTCCTCTAGCTTCAACAATCATCATCATAGACTTATACTCTATTAGCTCGATAAAAATACCTGACTCACTAAACACATAACCATAGCCTACCAAGATCACATCTCAAAAATTATATTTTTCCCAAACCATAAGAATCAAAATCATACTTAAAAGACTCCGCACCATCTATACATAACTCATTAGCTTAGCCATCAAGAATACTATATACTATATAACTAGCCTTCTTCCACTTAGCAGCCTAAGGGTACTACTAACCACACATAACACTTAATAACCTTGGAAAATAACTCAACCCCAAATCACCTTGGGCACACCTCTATATTATACTTGCAATATCCTACTTAATTACGGATAAATGAACTTAAATTCTTGCAGGCATTGTTCAAGCCTACTAGATCACTTCCATATAACTAACATCACTAACCAAATAATCGTTATTTCCACCTTGATGATCATCCACTATTCAAACTTAGTGTCTTGTGTTAAGCATGATCAACAACACAACCTAACATACTATTATCTCTTGAAAGCTATAAAATAAAAGACCAAGAAACACTAGTCCACTAGAGCCTCATAACAATAGAAATCGATCATAATTCTATGATATACCTTAGTAAAATTTGTTTGCACATCCTCCTTCTACACATTATGAAATTTACCCATATGTACACCTAAATTACATTCATAGCTCTATAAGTTTCAACTAAACTTATTTTTCAACCTTAAGGGAAGCCTAAATTAACAATACACAACAACCAAATACTTTATTAATATCCTATACCTTTCTAACACAATAAATACTATCAAGAACTCTTTTTTTACTTCAAGCAAACAAGAATTCACCTTATCTAATAACTTATTCTCTACCTTCCACCAAGGAACCTATACCATATTCATTATCCCTAAACTAACACACAAGGACATATCACCTTACTACTAACTTAATCGTGTGCAAAATTTTATTTATATGTATTCAATCATTCGTCATCACCACCTTTCTTGCCACTACACTTCTATAACTATAATTCTAATTATAAGAAGGTTTTACTATTTATGAATCATAACACTCAGGTCATAATGTCCCTCGAATACGAGCTCTATTCAATAATCTGGGTTCATACTATTTCCTCTCATGAGCACTATCTGGATAAAATGGGTTAACAAGGAATCTAAATACAAAACATAGTATGTCTTAACTGCACAACTCATATGGATGAGGACATAAATTTAAACTTGAAGAACTTATAACACACTAGCGAGCTCCTCTCAAGCCCCTTGTGTGACTTCTAAAATTACTAATAGTAAATCTAATGGCATCATCTTGAGAGAAATTGGAACTTTACTAATCATGTTATCTCAAGAATAAGTCATAGATGAAGAATTATTGGGTAACACATGAATAGATAGGAGTTTCTAAGAGAACCACTTTACTGCACGATCTAGAGTATAAAAGAAAGGAGACATTTCTTAAATGCCATGTAGCCTCTGGAAGAAAAGTACCGACGTCTTCATACCATTCCACAAGACCCTACTAGACACGGCTTCACAGACACCCTAGGACACTTGAACTCTGTGCTTTGATACCAAGTTTGTAATGATCCGAGACTACCCCCTGGACGTCACATGGTGCTTAGGACACAAGTGATCTCAAGTTAACCCTTATACTGTCATAACTCATGAGAAACTAAATAAAATACATAAGTCTGAAAGAAATAAATGGAAAATATGTCTTTGTTGAATATCTTCAAAACAAAATTATTAAAATAACTACAACTCTGATTATACAAAACAAAACTAAAACCAAATACATTAACTCTACTAACTGTCTATGAAGCCTCTACTAGTGTTGACATTAGGTAGCTGGGACATGACCTCCAACTATACCAAGTCAATAAAACTGAATCAAAATATGTTTTGGGCACAAGGATGAAGGAATATCCATGTTCATAATTCAACGTACCCTATTTGTTTAATTGGATGTAGAAACTTGAACTTTGAATCCTAATGATGTTCTTAAAGCTTCTTCTGGAAGTTCTTGAACCCAAAAACTTAAATTCTTGGTTATCTTGAAAAACGAATGGTGAAACTTTGGATTTCTTGGAGTTAAATTTAAAGGTTTAGGGTTTCTTGGAGAGAAATTTGGTGAGGAATAAGTATATTATGCTTAGAATAGGGTTAAATATTTTGTTTTTATGAATTAGGGCGAGGGTAATTGACCTAAATGTCTTTCTAGGATTTAAAGTTGCAGCTGAAATGCAATTTTGCACATTGGCATGATGCGGTACCAGTGCCACAGTGATTATTAGCGCAATGAAACCCAATTGTGTTGAGCCACTACAACTGCGATCCAAGGATGAGGGCAATTTTGCATGTTACTATGATGCGACAACCATGACACTGCGATTTCTAGTACGGTGTGGTCTAATCACGGTGAGCTACTATAATTTCAATCTAAACATGGCTTAAACCTTATTTGAAAAGTCTAAACTTCCCCAAGACATGCTTCTTACACCCCTAAACATGAAATAACTCAAAACCTTATATCTCGAGGTTAGGAAGGTCAACTTTAAAATCCTCAAAGTTAGGAGGTCTTAAATAAGACTAAGTCCCCAAAACTTAGTGAAATTTTCAGGTTCTAAACCTTTTATGCATGCACTATGAGCTGAACTAGACTAGAAAAAGTATGGGCTATTACACCAATTGTTTCATAAACCTATCGTATCCAGGCATCTGCTCTAACGCTTCAAGAAGAGATATGTTCAAGCTTAATTATTTCAGTATCTCAATGAATCACTTGAACTTACCTTCCTCTTTCTTTTATTTTAATCTCTAGGGAAAAGGTGAGGATGGTCTCAGAATTTGTCTTTTACTTTAACAACTAGACCCTTACCTTTGTCTTCAGAAGTATTACCCTTATCACCTATTAATTTTTTAGCCTCAACCACATGTGTCTCATTATTATAAACTTCTAAAATAGGTAGTTGGGGATCTATAGTAGTGATACCACTCCTTGTGGTAATAGCAAGTACATAACTATCATTTTTTGGATTTATCATCGTGTTGCTCGGAAGGGTACCTGGCTACCTCTGGTTCAGAGTTGCTGACATCTGTCCGAACTGGTGCTCCAACTGCTTTATAGCAGTGGCATATGAATCGACCTTCTGGGTCTATCCTAAAATGTCGGCCTTAATCTCCTTAAGGCTGATCTCTTAATTTGTTTGACCCTTCACTAGCTTAGCCAGCATCTATTCCATTTTAGATTTTGCATCTCATCTTCCAGGTGGAATGTACCTATCTTCTTTCTCTTAGTAGTCATACTTCTACCTCCAGTCACCATCTCGCTCTTTGCTACAATCTCTATATCTATCATAGTAGTTCCGACCTTAGTTCCCTTCCCCTGGGATAAAAAACCCATCATCTGATATTTAAATAAGTTTTTTTCTCCTCTAATTTTGACTCGTACACTTTGGAATCTGACCTATATACTACTACTGTATTCACTTTCTTGGGAGTTGCTTCTGCAAGCTACTTTTCTAGTACCCCGAGATCAGTCCTTAGCAACACAATTTCTTGCTCTAATGAATCATCAGCTACTCTCTGGTTGCAGAGGCACCAATAGCATATGTTCCATATCCCCTCTTAGCCTCCCAAATTTTCCACCCTTGGTTAGTAAGTGAGATTTGATCTAACAACTCTGAAGCTACCTCCCAGCGTAGTCTAATAAAAACCCCTCTATAAATGGTGTCTGCCATAGATCTAGAGCTGATGGTCAAGGACCTATAGAATATTTCTGATAAGCTCATCCCTGAAACTGATGGTTTGGCACCATACTTAGCTTTTTCTTAAACTTGAACCATGCCTCGTACATAAATTCTGACTGTAGCTGCATGAAATTATAGATCTCATCCTTAAGCTGCAACATCCTGGATGAAGGAATGAACTAATTTAAGAATTGCTTGCGTAACTCATTCCATGAAGTGATAGAGCCTCTTGGTAGTTCCCCTAACCATAAAGATGCTTCTCTTGTAAGTGAGAGCTTAATAACCTCAGTCTAAGTACTTCCTGATCCACCCCTGGAATGGTATATGACCTGCAGATCCCAAGAAATTGACAAAGTACAAGTTTGCATAATATGTAGGTAGACCTGCAAACATACCCTTCAGATTTAAGAGCTGGATCGCTGCGCTCGTGATGTCAAACTTGATGCCTGGGGTAAAATAGGAGGAATAATGGCTCCAGTCTCTATCAGCTCAACGTATCCCAAATCTTATTCATCATCTATATATGGATGCACATACTGGTATGCTTGGATCACTTGAACACAGGAACCTGTAGCTCTGTTCTAGTTTCACCGAGTACTGCTCAGCAGTTTGCTCCTTGTCTCTGCTCAACTAGATTTTCCTCTCTAGCTACCCACTGAGGTTTTTTCGTTGCCTACCTCTTGATTTCATCTTCAGCTTACTTCTCACCATTCTAATAATCAAAAATATCTTGTACTCCTTCAAGAGGAGGGAGAGGTACAATATCATGAGCCCCTTTAGAATTATCAACTCTTTTCTACTTTGACATCGTACTAGCTATTTGTAGGATTTTCTATGAATTTGGATTTAGTGGGAGTAAGGGATTGCCTTTACTCCACATGCTAGGCATACATCGGTGTATGCCAAACTAAAAAAAATAAAAAGAAAAACCAAAAACAGTAAACAACTTCAATCACAAATCAACACCGTGTTCCCTAACAATGGTGCCAAAATTTTGATGACTTCCAACCTTCACCTCCTCTCAGAAGATGATATGGTCACTGTAAAAATATATTAACATAATAAAGGTTGGGTTTAAATCCCAAAAAAAGATATGGAATCATGGATTTCAGCAGTTGTAGTCTATGGGCAAAACTGGAGAAGTAAATGGGGGGTTTTGTGTGGTATTCTCGAGCAAGTAACTGCATTAACTTTGGTTGTACTCAGTCATAGTTGAATACTAGGATTATGTTTCCTCTGGCTTCTCAACTCCATAGGCTTATCTCGCTTTGCTAAAACAACCTGATATTTTGCATGCAAAATGGATAAGTTATATACATTCTACAATATTTCGGACAAGCAGAAGGATTTTACCCTTTACCTTTTGAGTGTCAGGATGTCGCCTAACTAACCCTTATCTTTATCCTAGTTAACTATCACCTTTTGAGTCTCTAGTTATTAGATGAAAGCTAAATATCTTACTTAGATAAAACCTAGAGGCGTGGATTGACAGTTAAACTCCAAATTACTATTGTCTTTATCTTTTCGTAGTCACTGCTCCTCTTTTAGAGTAAGTAGAAATATCTACGCAAGATCCTAATGTGTGCACCCATTAATAAAACTATTATAATGAATATAAATCAATACGTGTATGTGTATTAGTTTAGAACAACGACAACACTTCCCCGACTTTGTTAATCTGTCAGGGTTTCCACAACCTTAGCTATGGGTTTTAGCTACTCATGCTTATGAAGAAATCAATAACATTCATAATTGAAAACATAGATGAAATCATAATGATAATAAGTATAAAAACCCACAACCGTAACAAAATTAATCAACTAAAGTCAATACAAGAAAATACCAAGATCAAAATCAAATCTTGGAATCAAAATATATTTGTAAGTATCAAAAGTGCGTAACTCCTACTAAAAAATACATAAAGGGTATTTATAGTCTATAAGGAAACCCTAAAATCAAAGCCCGAATAAAATAGGAGAAAAAAAAGTTGGTGGCCATTTATGGTCTGCATTTTCACCCTCAACCTGGGCACAAGTAGTACATGCAGTCAACAGGGTGGGCGCAGGTACTAGGATTTAGAAATCCTGCAGGCCAGCTCTTGGGATTTTTGACTTTTGGCACTTGCTTTTCCTACTTATGGTTTGTAGGTCCTACATGTGGTCCATATGTTGACTTAGTAAGTGCCAGGAGTCATCTTTTCAGCTCTTCTTCAATTTCCTAACATATTTTGATCATGGACAAGTCAAAAAGTGTACCGAATATCTTTAATTGCTCTAAAAGGTAGCCAAAAATACCTTTTTCATCTTTTTCATGAACTTAGCATCCAAAACATAATTTTCTACAAAACATACCCAAAATGTATCATATCTAACAAAAAAATCTCATAAACTTGCATATTTCCTTGTTTTAAGCATCGAAAGTGGTATATTTCTATAGCACATCAACCATCTTGAAGATCCATCTATTAGGACCATAAATATCTACATGACCTACTAGGTGGGTGAATAGGTCCACATATATCCCCATGTATACATTCTAGAAAAAAAGGGGATATGACATCAATTTTCAGTGGCGATGATTTAGTTATCAGTTTGCCTTGATAACAAGCAACACATGAAAATTTATCACTTGTGAGAATCTTTAGGTTTTTCAAAGGGTGCCCTTTTAAATTTTCAATGATTCATCTCATAATTATTGAGCCAGGATAACCTATTCGATAATGCCAAAGAACAAATGTTTTTAGATTGGTAAATTTTTTATTTATGATAGAGTGTGCTTCAACTGTACTAATTTCTACATAATATAAGCTGGAAGAGAAAGTTGGTAATATCTCCAAATCTTGTTCCTGGCCAAAGACATTCTTGGTAATGCCAAGATATTTGACATCCAGTTCATTTATTATCTCAACATGATACCCATTTTAGCATATATCTTTAAGACTTAATAAGTTTCTTGGGTATTTAGAAAAGAACACTGCATCTTCTGTAACTAATTTTGTCTTCTGTAACTAATTTTGTCTTCTTAGGTAGAAATATAGAAGCTCTTCCAGAGCCTTCAATTAATTTTGAATCACCAGAGATGGTTGTAACATTTGTTTTCCTTCTAAGTAAGTGGAAAAGTATTTCTCATCTTTAAATATGGTGTGCGTTGTTCCACTATAAATTATAAAAATATCATCACAATCAATTATTCATCTAAATAAAATCTGAGAGCATTACTAGCACACAATGTATTATACAAACTTTATTTATTTATAAGATTAGAGATGCACTACTAACAGAAATATTAACTAATACAACAAATAAAGAAGTAAAATCTCAGACTATTGCAGTTTCATCACCGACAGGATGACTAACAACTCCTTCAGCGATTGCAAAGAAATCTGCAACATCAAAATTCATAGGCTCAACATTATCTTTAGAGATAAATTTTGCATCTACAATGTTATCCATTTTCTTGAGGGACGCCTGATAAATATTAACCAGATGCTTTGGTGTACAATAGGTACATGACCAGTGCCTCTTTCCTCCACAATGATAGCATTTATTTTTTGAATTTTTCCTTTACACTACTTTAGTATTTTCACTCTTATTTTTACACTGCTGGTGTTGAGGGTCATTATTCAATGCAATACGATCACCCTAATTAAAATTTCTTCCTTGACCACGGCTACGACCACGACCACGACCATTACTTGAGATAGGGACTCTTTCATGCCTGGTTTGGTGAAAATTTATAACATTTACTTCAGAAAATAGAGCAGTACCAGTAGGTTGACTTTCATTATTTATTATCAAAAGATCATTGTATTGTTCAACAACAAGAAGATGTGAAATAAATTCAAAATACTTTTTAAATCTTACTTCTCAGTACTGTTGCTGCAGGAGCATACTTGAGGAGGAAAAGGTAGAGAATGTTTTCTCTAACGTGTCACGGTCGGTGATGTATTCTCCACATAAATTTAATTGTAATTTAATTCTAAACATGAAAGAATTATAAGCAGTTATATTTTCAAAATCTTGTAACCTCAAATGGGTTCATTCATAATGTGCCTGTGGAAGGACGACCATCTTTAGGTGGTCGTATATCTCTTTTAGATTATTCCACAATATAAGAGGATCCTTAATAGCGAGGTATTACATTTTCAAGCGTTTGTCAAGATGATGATGGAGAAATATCATGGCTTTGGTATAGTCTTGATTTAATGCCTGATTGTCATTTTGGATGGTGTCTGTCAGACCCATTGCATCCAAATATATTTCGACATCAAGTGCTCAGGACATATAGGTTTTGCCTGATATATGTATGGCAAAAAATTCATGTTTAAATATATTTGATAATACTTTAATAAAATTAAATTGTTACCTTTGCTATCATTGAAAAGTTTTCCAGGAACTCGTGCTGATAATATTATATAGAATTATCTAAAAGTAACCAAAGTAAAAGTGTACAAAATGGAAAGTGATAATAGTAGTATTCTCTATCTCACCTTGATCTCTTCAAATATGCTATCTATAGTCAAGAGGGAAAATGAAAACTTTTTCAATTTTGTCCATAAACAAGGGGTGGGTTATGAGTAGGCTTTGTTCCTAATTAAAATGAAGCCACGTGGCAACTAATTTGACCACATAGATTTCTACATGTTTCATAACATTGTTCTTATTTTGTTTCCTTGATTCGGAAGTGGTACTTTCTTGAGAAGAATTGGCATAAAGGCCACTTTTAAAATTTATTTTGTCAAATAGCCACTAAATTTCATTTTCATTTAATTTTTAGGGATAGGGTTCAAAAAGTGAAAAAGTGGAGTCCACATGTGGGCCAATAGGCCTTTTCAATATTTTCAAATCTTGGGAATTAAATAAACTACACCAAACTCCCTCAACTTCTTCCAATATTAAAATAAACCCCTTTTCTTTCTCCTCCTCAACTTTTCCTCTTTCCGCTACTCCTAAGAAAAAACGCTTCAACTCCATTTTTTCTTCTTCTTATTCTTCTTCTCCAGCAGCAAAGGGCTTCATTTTTCATAGAAACTTTTTTTAAATAGTATAGAATTTTTTTTCGAATATGATTGATTAAGTAGTTAAAATATGATAATTTTATAGATAATTAGTTTGATTCTATAGAAATAGTTTAGTTTTGATTCTGCAGATTCGCCAGAATTTTTCACTGATCACGCTGTTGGATTTTAAAATTTTTGTTAAGAAATAATGATTCAGTTCTGGTATTTTTTATGTTCTACATTATTGAATGGTGATATAATTCTTAGTTATTTAGTCTATTTTAATCAAGCATTGAATTAAATAAAAACTATTTTTGTTTGTAGACTTGTGGTGTATGAATTGACAATGCCCTAGATTGTGTGAAATTTTTAGGTATATGAAATTCTTTTCAAATATGATTGGTTAAATAATGAAAATATGAAAATTTTATAGCTAATTCGTTTGATTCCATAGAAATAGTTGAGTTTTGATTCCGGATATTTGACTAAAAATTATTTGTTGATCACACTATTGTATTTGAATATTTTTCTAAAAAATTGATTCAGTTTTGATATTTTTATGTACTGAATTTTTTAATAGTGGGGTAATGTTTAGTTATTTTGGATTTTTCATTTGAGAATTGACCTATTTTTGTTAGTATACTTATGGTCCATGAATTGACAATGGTATAATTGTTTTTAGGTATAGATTCTGTTAATAAATGGGTAAAGCTAGAGTTGGTGTTAAAGGCATTGTCGGTACCGCGTCTGGTTGGGTTTTTTGTAGTAGAAAAATAAGAAGTGAGGCAGTTTAAAATGCCTCTAAAAGGAAAAGAACTGAAGCAGAAGAATCGAAATCAAATTCGGAAACCATAAAGGAGATGGATGGATAGATAGATAAATAGATAGATAGATTAGATAGATAGATGGATAGATAGATGGATAGATAGATAGATTAGATAGATAGCTAGATAGATTAGATGGATGGATGGATGGATTAGATGGATGGATGGATGGATGGATGGATTGGATGAATTGGATGGATTGGATGGATTGGATAGATGGATGGATGGATGGATTGGATGGATTGGATGGATTGGATGGAATGGATGGAATGGATGGAATGGAA
>NW_025872235.1:27950-44817 GCF_002878395.1 Capsicum annuum
AAAAAAATAGTATTAATAGGGATAATGATCCTTTGTCCATACCATTTTATTCAAGGAATATTTTTGTGGAGCGGTATGATCTTTGAACTTTGATAGGCAAGTATGGATCAATTCAGGTGAAGATATCGGTTAAATCAAGGATGGGTGTATATCGAGATTTTATATAAATTGTTGTAGACCAAAATTTGAGGAAAAGATTTAAGCAGCCTTGTTTTGGACACTTGAGAAACATGTCGGAACATCTCAAATTCAATGGACATATGGTCCATTAATGATTGCGACGTGTTAAGAACGATAGGATGCTTCATGAGATGTGTTTTTGTGTGAATTATAAGCCTAGTTGTTTTGGCTTAAATCTTTTTTATTTGATCAAAAGGTTGAACTGATCATCATACCCCAGTGAATGAAAATTGAAGAAGGTGTTAGTGAAGAGGGAAGGACGAAAAACAAAAATATTACCTTGGCCAACTTGTTACAGTTGATTAGAAGGAATACGTTAAACGAGGATCAGAATTTTAAGTGTTGTTTTCTGTGGTTCTTGCACACCATGTTGCTTGCAAAAGATTCGACAAAGGTTTTTGATACAAAACTGATTCAGATGGTGGATTCTTTGAGTTTCTTCTAGAGTTACCCATAGGGAAAAGAGACATTTTTCAATTGACCTTGGATTATCTGAAGAAGAAAATTAATCTAAGGAATAAGAGAGAAGTATTTGATGAGAAGCAGAAGACATTCTATGCTCTATTCGGATTTTCTCGGACATTTATGAAATCTATCATCAACCCTTTAGTCGGTTTATCATAGATTCTTATTTTATTTATACTCTTTCATAGACTATGATTTTTTAAATTACTGTATTGATTATAGATTTGGATCTATGAATCCTTTCCTCATCTTGAAAAAATTACTGAAAAATTAATGGATAAAATCTTTCCCATTTCCCACATCCTCAGATGGCACACTACAAAAAGGGATGAGATAATCAAAGGTGACCCATTCAAGTATAAACGAAAAATTACTGAGGTATGAATTTATTTTTATCATGCAATAATACTACTCTAATATTAAATATAATGTAATTATTAAATTATTTTATAGAATGTTTACCCATACATCATCCCTACAGTCATGACATGAATAAGGATTGCATGATTATGTTTAAGCCATATAAGAACGAAGTGAAGAATAACTTCATGATGACTTGAAGAAAAATTTACAAAGGTGACTGTCCTTACTTCTAATGGGGACAATGATGATGACGGGGATTTGGGTGGTAATCCTATTGGAGCACGCATTGGTGATAATGCTTGTCCGGGTAGCTAAAAAATTATAGTGGACACCTCTATCAATGAGGATCTGCATAAGCCTGTTTCTATGCTCGAGGAAGCCGAATTGGCTATTTCTATCTATATAAAAAAAGACTGAAGAAAAAATAATAGAATAAAAAACAACATGAACAAGGTAAATTTATTTAATAATTAATGTAGTTAATTAATTTTTATCTATAAATTTTACTAACACTTTATAATATGAAATAGTGAATGTCGACCTTGACGAAGAGGACAGAAATGAGGAGGAAGAAAAAGAAGTAAAATTGATGAGTTGGCCACTGTTGTAGCAGAAGAGGAAAAACAAGAAAAGAATGATGAAGATGAAAAAATAGGAGAGAAAGAAGAAGAAAAAGAATTGAAAGAAGATACGATTGAAGAAGAAGCTAAAAAAGAAGAAGCAATAGATGAAGAAGAGAAAGGTGATAAAGAAGAAGAAGCTGAGACAGAAGGAGAAGATGAAGACGAAGGTGAGAAAAAAGAAATAGAAGAAGAAGAAGAAGATGAGAAAGAAAATAAGGTGAGAAAGAAGAAGGAGTTAGGAAAAATAAAGAAGAATTAGTTAAAACTGATTAAAAAGAATAGGACAAGAAGTAGACAAAGAAGAAGAACTAGACAAAAAAAGATGAAGAATAGAAAGAAGAAAGAGAACAAGCAGACAAAGAAGAGGCAAAAAAATAGGGAGAGAAAGAAGAAGAGAAAAAGAGGAGGAAGAAGAAAAAGAAAATGCCCATGAAGTGGTGATGGAAATCATTGATTACATCAACGATAAAATTTATGTTGATAAGAAGAAAGACATTTGAATGATAATGTGGTAAAATTTTAAGATAATTTTTTATTTGGGCAACAAATGAGTTGAATGATATCACAAATAATTTTTTATTTTATGAAAGTTCTTAGGATTTGATAATAAATCTATTTTTATTAAACTGTGTTATTGCAGGAAACTTTAATATGCATTGTGTTATCATAGATGATACAGTGTATGGTGAACATCAGAGAATGCATTTTATGCTAGTTGATTTTTGTAACACCCCGATTCGCTGAACCGAAATGCTACATGGTGCTCATGACCCCGAAGGACCACAAGCTAACCCATGACTGATATCTGTACCTGTATACTGCAAATCATGATATAATAATGCGGAATACATGGAACTGTAAGGCCATAAGGTTCAACTGAATACAATCATGTGAGTGAAAATACCCAAAACAACTCAATATGAACGTAAATCTAAACGTAAATATGAAAGCCTCTAAACTATCTGAATAAGGAGTTAAAGGAACATGTCTCCAACTAACTCCGTAAAATTGAACTGAAGAAATAAATAAATGAATCAAATCATATTGTCCTCGAATCAATAAGGACTTACTGTGTCTCTGCAATGGGAATGCTACCGCTACTGCTGGGCTGGAGCTCGTGTCTCGGAACCTATGGTGTAACATGAAAAGAAAGCACCATAGCACAAATGCGTCAGTACAACTAGAGTACTGAGTATACGAGGAAGGTAGGCTGAACATATAGGGTTTCATGCATGAAAAACACTGACTGAATAATATGAACGTGGGAGTGCAAACACACATATATAGAAACTGGGACCGTAAATACATGATAGCATGAACTGTAAGCTAATACATGGTTTACTGATAATTTTCATGACTGATACTGAAACTGATAACATGGACGATTGTATCTGACAGTCCTGTATATACTGAAATCTGAAGAACGCCCTGAGTTCTTTTACTGAGACTGATACTGAAACTGTGGGAAGTAGTGTTTAACTGACATGCCCCATGTATGCCATTATGGCTAAGCTGGGGTCCAATCTCTGCCCTGACTGGAGGGGTGTCATTACCATGCCACGGGTAAGGACAGCCTGTGAGTGACCCTTATCTGGTGGGTACTCAATGAGAATGGTGGGAACCCTAAACTGACGGGTTAAGCCACCTCATCAACCCTAATCTAATGGGTTAAGATGTCTTAAACTACGCTACCTACGTAGTTATAAAACACAAGGATGACTACTAAGAATCACACCCTGAACTGGCGGGTAAGTTCTCATCCTTGGGTTCACTCGGTGCTAACCTCTACTCCCATCTGAAGGGACTCGACATGAATAACTGACTGTGCATGACTTAATCTTACTAAATTCTGTTGACTGGCAGAATGTTATTGATATCTGACAATTGACTAAGATCATGACGTTTAACCGAGTCACATGATTGACTGAAGTCTATGGAATCATAGCTTGAGTTCGGATATCGTGAAACATGGCATGGCTCTAGGAACACAACTATAGTTTTCGGGTACAAATACCCCCAGGATTCGATGGAAGAAAACTGGCACACACATGACTGACTTGATCATAAGAGTAGAGTCCATAATTTATAATATCATAAGTAGGGATCTCATACTAAGCATGGTTATCAACAATTTATTGCATGGAAAGGATTTCATATCACATGGAAGTACTTGCACAATCTTAATATCATGTTCATTGCATAATCATATTGGCAACACATACCAATAGCATGGAAGTTCATGTGGATTGCATAGTTATCATACATTTTGTTCATAAGTAGAATTTGCAAGTAAACATAGCATAATCTCATAAGAATAGTTCATGAGTATTCCAACAACATTTACAGGGCACATTATCAACATAGAAGTCATTGGAACATAAGGGCATATCATGAATCCTTCACTTAGTCACAATTTAGCTATATTGCATGATTTCTAGTTTCTTAGGCATTTTATCAAATACCTTACATGCACATCTTAAGCATAGGTGAAATAATCAAATTATACATCATGAATAACCAAATTTACATGTTTCCAACTCATATGATATCATGAATTCATAAAAACATATAAAGATTCCATCTTGCGAATTACCCAATATCAACAACATGATCATCAACACCCAACAATATAGAAATCATACTTTATGATGAAAAAGAGGGTTTTTTAGCTTTATGGATGAAAGGGATCCATAAATCAAATCGCGCATACCTTAGAAGGAAGATTCTTGATGATTGACGGAGGAATTTCCTTGAAATCGAATCTTTATGCTTAGTTATGCAACCCTAGTTGTTTTTCTCTTTTAGTGCTCTTGGATGATGAGCTTTGAGATGATAATAGGGTTGTAATATGTTTAGAAACTATATATTTCGTAGGGTTAAGTTTAGGGGCGTGGAAGGAGTGTTAAAAGACTTAATTACCTTTAAAATAACTCAAAACGGAGTGTTTTTGGCACCTAGAACTGACTTAGGCGGCGCCCAAGTGATTTTCTAAGCTAGGTTGGGCGGCGCCTAACCAATCGCCTATGTTTGGGTTGGGCGGCGCCTAACGAATCACCTATCCTTACTGTCTCTCACGAAAATAGGCTTAACTTTTTGCTCGAGTATTGGATTAAGGCAAAATTGATATCGTTGGAAAGCTAATTCAATTCTTTAAAATTTGGTGGGTCTAAATCAGCCAAAATACCAAATTAACATCGAGTTATACTCATTCAAAGATGACCCTTGAAAAATCGAACACTAAAACTTGATGGATTCAAAAACTCTTACCTTAAGTGACTCATATGAACATGCTTAATGCAACATAAGCTATCCTATCACTAGGATATTCATTGTAAGTCATATACTCAAGTATGAATCACAGGATAGAAGATTTCATACGTAGGAATACTTATTCACTTCCTAGCTTAGAAACATGTGGGGTATTACAATACTCCCCCTTTGGAACATTCATCCTCGAATGAGAATTTACTAAGAAGGGATACAAGACAATAGAACCTAAACTAAACATGAAGAACTGAAACTTGATCTCATGACTGACATGCTAAACATACTGAACTCGTGCATATCTGATGCACGGACAATTGACACATGAATGCATGACTGAGTATGAAACGGTTAATAGATACCAAGTTTATACTGGAAACATGAACGTGAACTGAGTAAGATTAAGGAGAATTGTTGCCTTGAGCTTGATCTGACTTGGCGGGGAAGAGGTGAGGATACTTGGTACGCATATCTGCTTCTGCTTCCCAAGTAGCTCCCTCATGAGACTGATTTCGCCAAAGAACCTTGACTAGAGGGATTTCTTTGTTCCTCAATCTACGAGTTTGATAATCTAAGATTTCGACTGGAATCTCTTCATAGGAGAGGCTGTTCTGAATATCGATGCTCTGAATAGGGACAACAACTGCTGGGTCACCTATGCACTTCTTTAGCGAAGAGACATGGAAGACTGGATGGACTGAGGCTAGATCTGAAGGCAACTCAAGATCATAAGCTACCTTACCAAAGCGACAAAGAATTCTAAAGGGACTGACATTCCGGGGACTGAGTTTCCCTTTCTTCCTGAACCTCTTCACTCTATTCACGGGAGAGATCTAAAGATAGACATAGTCATTGACCTCAAACTCAAGATCCTTTCTACGAACATCTGCATAGGACTTCTGGCGGCTCTAAGCATCCCGAAGTCTCTCTTTGATCAACTGAACTTTCTCTAAGGCGTCGAATACTAAGTCAGGACCTATTATTGAGGCCTTACTAACTTCACGCCAACCAATCGGAGATCTACATCTCCTACCATAGAGAGCTTCGAATGGAGCCATCTGAATACTAGAATGATAGCTATCATTGTATGCAAACTCAATCAAAGGAAAGTGGTCGTCCCAATTTCCCTTGAAGTCAATTGCACACGCCCTTAGCATATCTTCAAGAGTCTAAATGGTCCTCTCTGCTTGACCATCTGTCTGAGGATGAAATGCTGTGCTGAGATGGACTTGGGTACCGAGACCCTTTTGGAATGCTTTCCAAAAGTGAGAAGTGAACTGGGTACAGATGATAGATAGTGGAACATCGTGTAACCTGACTAAATCCCTGATATAGAGTTTGGCATAATCCTCGACGGAATAAGAAGTACGAACAGGAAGGAAATGAGCTGACTTGGTCATTTTATCTATAATGACCCAGACTGAATCATGCTGATGACGAGTTCTAGGCAAACTCGCCACGAAGTCTATGTTAACTTCTTACTTCCAAGTAGGAATGGTGAACTCTTGCATGGAACCACTAGGTTTCTGATGCTCTACCTTAACCTGCTAACATGTAGAGCACTTAGCCACAAACTCTGCAATATCTCTCTTCATCCCACTCCACCAATATATCTTCCGCATGTCGCGGTACATCTTAGTGGCCCCTAGATGAATAGAGTATCGCGCACCATGCGCTTCTGCAAGTATTCGCTGCCTCAATTCATTTACACCTGGAACACATAGGCGACCCTAACAACGAAGACACCATCTCCTCTTTGGGAGAAAACCTCGACTTTCTGATTTTGAACTGACTCTTTGAGCTTGACAAAGCTAGGATCCCTGTCTTATTTCTCTTTCACCTCGAAAACTAGAGATGACTCTGAACTACTATAAACGCACACATACACTACCCTCTGAAGAATCGACTAACCGAACGCCTAGTCTGGCAAGATAATGGATCTCTTGAGCCATTTTTTTCTTACTATCCTCAACGTGAGAAATACTACCCATGAAGAGTCGACTGAGAGCGTCAACCACAACACTGGCCTTGCCCGGATGATAAAGAATACCCATGTTGTAATTCTTCAAGAGCTCTAACCACCTTCTCTGGCAAAGATTGAGATCTTTCTGGGAAAAGACATGCTGGAGGCTTTTATGGTCTGTGAAGACATCTACATGAACTCCATAAAGATAATTCCTCCAAATGTTCAAGGAAAAAACTATCGTCGCTAACTCAAGATCATGAGTAGGATAATTCTTCTCATATGACTTTAACTGTCTAGAGGCATAGGCTATGACCTTACCATGCTGCATGAGGACACAACCTAAAACCACTCTGGATGCATCACAATAGACTACAAAATCGTCTAAAGCATCTAGCATAGCTAAAACTGGAGCGAAGGTGAGTCGAGTCTTCAACTCTTGAAACCTCTTCTCACATGAATCTAACCACTGAAATTTAATCTTCTTCTGAGTCAATCTAGACATGGGAGATGCAATAGAAGAAAATCCCTCAACAAACCATCTATAATAGCCAGCCAAACCCAAGAAACTCCTAATATCTGATGGAGATATGGGTCTAGTCCAGTTTCTTACTGCCTTGGTTTTTTGAGGATCTACTCTAATTCCATCACCAGAAACAATATGGCCAAGGAATTCTACTGATCTTAGCCAAAATTCACACTTTCTAAACTTAGCAAATAATTGGTGATCTCTGAGAGTCTGAAGAACAATCCTGAGATGGTCTGCATAATCACGCTCTGTGCGAGAATAGACTAGAATATCATCTATGAAGAATAGACAAACATGTCCAAATACCGCTTGAACACACAGTTCATCAAATCCATAAAAGTTGTAGGGGCATTGGTAAGACCAAATTACATGACTAAAAATTTGAAGTGACCATACCGAGTACGGAAAGTTGTCTTCGAAATGTCACATTCTCTAACTCTGAGCTGATGATAGCCTGATTTGAGGTCTATCTTGGAGAAGTAACTGGCACCCTAAAGTTGGTCGAATAGATCATCAATCCTGGGAAGAGGATATCTATTCTTGATCGTGACCTTGTTGAGTTGACGGTAATCAATACACATCCTGAGAGAACCATTTTTTTTTTGCGCATGAATAATACTGGCACACCCCATGGGGAAACGCTGGGTCTGATGAATCCCTTATCTAAGAGATCCTTCAACTGATCTTTCAATTCCTTGAGTTCTGCTGGTACCATTCTGTATGGCGGAATAGAAATAGGTTGAGTATCCGGAAGAAGGTTTACGCCGAAGTCTATTTCCCTTTTGGGAGGAATGCCTGGAAGATCTTCGGGAAAGATATCTGAGTATTCACTAACAACAGAGACCGTTTCGAGGCTGGGATATTCAGAACTAGAATCCTTAACATGCACGAGATGATACACACACCCCTTAGAAATTATTTTCCTTGCCTGAAGGTAGGAAACAAGTTGACCCCTGAATGCTGAAATGATAACCTTCCACTCTAGGACGGGCTCATTCAGGAACTGAAACTGAACTATCCTATTTCTGCAATCGACTGTGCCATAGCAGGAATGAAGCTAATCCATGTCGAGAATGACATCAAAATTAGTCATCTCTAACTCCACTAAATCTCCTAACGTGGAATTCTGAGATATCATAACTGGGCAGTTCCTGTATACTCGCTGGGCTATGATGGTTTTACCTACTGGGGTAGAGATTGAGAAGGGCTCTACTAGGACTTCGGGACTGATTCTAAAATCGCCTGCTATGTATGGAGTAACAAAAGACAAAGATGCATCTAGGTCTAGCAAAGCATAAACATGAACATGGAAAATCTGTAACGTACCAGTAACGACATCAGGAGAATTTTCCTGATCCTGCCGGGACTGAAGAGTTTAACTTGTGATTATGCTCACTAGCATGACATGAATAATGAAGAAAGCGGACTGTTCCTAAAACATCTTATAGCCTCCCGCACATAAATGTGACGCACAACACACCCATGTACAAGACTCTACTAGATGCGGATTTCAAACTTTCTATGACTCTATTAAACCTTAGGCTCTAATACCAAGTTTGTAACACCCTAATTCACTGAACCGAAATGCTACATGGTGCTCATGACCCCGAGGGACCACAAGCTAACCCATGACTGATATCTGTACTTGTATACTATAAATTATGATATAATAATGCGGAATACATAGAAATGTAAGGCCATAAGGTTCAACTGAACACAACCATGTGGGTGAAAATACCCAAAATAACTCAATCTGAATGTAAATCTAAACATAAATCTGAACGTAAATCTGAAATCCTCTAAACTATCTAAATAAGGAGTTAAAGAAACATGTCTCCAACTAACTTCGTAAAACTAAACTGAAGAAATAAATAAATGAATCAAATCATATTGTCCTCGAATCAGTGAGGACTCACTGTGTCTCTGCGATGGGAATGCTACCGCTACTGCTGGGCTGGAGCTTGTGTCTCAGAACCTATAGTGTAACATGAAAAGAAAGAACCATAACACAAATGCGCCAGTACAACTGGAGTACTGAGTATACGAGGAAGGTTGGCTGAACATAAAGGGTTTTATGCATGAACAACACTGACTGACTAATATAAACGTGGGAGTGCAAACACACATATATAGAAACTGGGACCGTGAATACATGATAGCATGACCTGTAAGCTAATACATGGTTTACTGATAATTGTCATGACTGATACTGAAATTTATAACATGGACGACTGTATCTGACAGTTCTGTATATACTGAAATCTGAAGAACGCCCTGAGTTCTTTTACTAAGACTGATATTGAAACTGTGGGAAGTAGTGTTTAACCAACATGGCCCATGTATGCCGTTATGGCAAAGCTGGGGTCCAATCTCTGCCCCGACTAGAGGGGTGTCAATACCGTGCCATGGGTAAGGACAACCTGTGAGTGACCCTTATCTGGCGGGTACTCAATGAGAATGGTGGGAACCCTAAACTGACGGGTTAAGCCACCTCATCAACCCTAATTTAATGGGTTAAAATGTCTCAACCTACGCTAGCTACGTAGTTCTGAAACACAAGGATAACTACTAAGAATCACACCCTGAACTGGCGGGTGAGTTCCTATCCTTGGGTTCACTCGATGCTAACCTCTACTCCCATCTGAAGGGACTCGACATGAATAACTGACTGTGCATGACTTAATCTTACTAAATTCTGTTGACTGACGGAATGTTATTGATATCTGACAACTGACTAAGATCATGAGGTTTTCCTGAGTCACATGACTCACTAAAGTCTATGGAATCATAGATTGAGTTCGGATATCATGAAACATGACATGGTTCTAGGAACACAACTATAGTTTTTGGGTACAAGTACCCCCAGGACTCGATAGAAGGAAACTGACACACACATGACTGACTTAATCATAAGAGTAGATTTCATAATTTATAATATCATAAGTAGGGATCTCATACTAGGCATGGTTATCAACAATGTATTGCTGGAAAGGATTTCATATCACATGGAAGTACTTGCACAATCTTAATATCATGCTCATTGCATAATCATATTGGCAACACATACCAATAGCATGGAAGTTCATGTGGATTGCATGATTATCATACATCTTGTTCATAAGTAGGATTTGCAAGTAAACATAGCATAATCTCATAAGAATAGTTCATAAGTATTTCAAAAACATGTACAAGGCACATTATCAATATAGAAGTCATTGGAATACAAGGGCATATCATGAATCCTTCACTTAGTCACAATTTAACTATATTGCATGATTTCTAGTTTCTTAGGCATGTTATCAAACACCTTACATGCACATCTTAAGCATAGGTGAAATCATCAAATTATACATCATGAACAACCAAATTTACATGTTTCCAACTCATTTGATATCATGAATTCATAAAAACATATAAAAATTCCATCTTGGGAATCACCCAATATCAACAACATGATCATCAACACCCAACAATATAGAAATCATACTTTATGATGAAAAAAGGGTTTTTGAGCTTTAAGGATGAAAGGGATCCATAAATCAACTCACTCATACCTTAGAAGGAAGATTCTTGATGATTGACGGAGGAATTTCCTTGAAATCGGATCTTCATGCTTAGTTACGCAACCCTAATTGTTTGTCTCTTTTAGTGTTCTTGGATGATGAGCTTTGAGATGATAATAAGGTTGTAATATGTTTAGAAACTATATATTTCGTAGGGTTAAGTTTAGGGACGTGTAAGGAGTGTTAAAAGACTTAATTACCCTTAAAATAACTCAAAACGGAGTGTTTTTGGCACCTGGAACTGACTTAGACAGCGCCCAAGTGATTGCCTAAGCTAGGTTGGGCGGCGCCTAACCAATCACCTATGTTTGGGTTGGGTGGCGCCTAACCAATCGCCTATCCTTACTGTCTCTCATGAAAATGGGCATAACTTTTCGCTCGGGTATTAGATTAAGGCGAAATTGGTATCGTTAGAAAGATAATTCGATTCTCTAAAATTTGGTGGGTCTAAATCAGCCAAAATACCACATTAACATTGAGTTATACTCATTCAAAGATGAACCTTGCAAAATCGAACACTAAAACTTGATGGATTCAAAAACTCTTAGCTTGTATTACCTTAAGTGACTCACATGAACATGCTTAATGCATCATAAGCTATCCTATCACTAGGATATTCATTGTAGGTCATGTACTCAAGTATGAATCACAGGATAGGAGATTTCATACGTAGGAATACTTATTCACTTCCTAGCTTAGAAACATGCGAGGTATTACAATTTTAAGTTGATGTGTAGTTTGATCGACTATGATTCTATGAATAGCAGTATTAACATTCTAGTAAAATAGAAATATTTTTATTTATTCAATCTTACTACATCCATGTTACACCTTTCCAATCAATGAATACGAGCATTATACCACATAATATCATTTTTAGGTTGTTCTTCCTTTCTTCGGTCAAAACCAACTTTTGTTTTAGTTGATCCCTCTCTATTTAGGTGTCTTGTAGCAATACTTTTAAGTGATCCCTTTGCTAATCAACTTCTTTGAACAATGTCATAAGGAAATATCTATTTTCGTCATATTATCGAAGCCTTTATAGCAGATTAAATTTTGCAAATTCATGAAAATTTGATGTCTCGGGCCCCGAACTCAATGTTGATGGACTACTTGGGGGTGATACCTCATCAAGCCATTTAAAGTATGAGCAACAACAACAACAAACCCAGTGCATTCCCACATAGTGAGGTATGGGGAGGGTAAGATGTACGCAGTCCATACCTCTACCTCTAAAAAAGTAGAAAGGTTGTTTCTGATAGAACCTCGACTCGAGACACGGAATACTAAACAAATTCATAGTAAAGCATGGAACAAGATGACATAACATAAATACGACACCCATAAGTAATAGTAAACAAATAAAAGTAGAAAGATTCGTAATAAAGCATGAAACAAGATATCATAACAAGAATAATACCCCCACCAAGTAATTCCCTACACTAGCGACCCAAACTGACCCTAGACTTTTGCCCTAATTTGTATCTTCCAGGTCTTTCTATCTAGGGTCATGTCCTCGGTGAGCTGTAACTGCTCCATGTCCCGCCTAATCACCTCTCCCCAGTACTTCTTCAGCCTACCCTTACCCCGCCTAAAACCATCCAAAGCTAGCCTCTTACACCTACGAACCGGACCTACGAACCGGGGCATCCATGGCCCTCCTCATCACATGTTCGAATCATCTCAATCGGAGTTCCCGCATCTTATTCTCCATTGGAGTCACACCAACCTTCTCCTTGATAGTCTCATTCAAAAATCTATCCCCCCTAGTCAACCCACACATCCAACGCAACATCTGCATTTCCGCCACCTTCATATTTTGAATGTGGGAGTTATTAATTAGCCAACACTCCGCTCCATACAACATGGCCGGATGGACTGCCACCCTGTAGAATTTGCCTTTAAGCTTGGGTGGCACTTTCTTATCACACAACACCCCCGAAGCGAGCTTCCACTTCATCCATCCCCCCTAATATAGTCCGACACATCCTCGTCAATCTCACCGTTATTCTAGAAAAAATAATTAGATAATGATCTACTTAATTTTAAAAATATTAAACACGACTCACCTTCGCAATTGCATAATAATAAAATTTGCGACATGAATTTTAGTCAGTATGTGACGTCCTCAAGACAGACATATTTTCGCAATGACAAACTATAGACATTTTTTAATTGGGTGTTTAAGATGCTTGAGACATTGTAGAATTTTAAAATAAAAAGTGAATGGAGGAAATAGTGAGGGATGGAGGACGGACTTTATATATGAAGTAAAAAGAAGTTTTACCATTTAAGAAGTACAAAATTATCCATTTGTTACCATTGGAATAGTAATCATGTTTTTTGAATTATTGGAGATACTTAATAGACTGTCATTGATCGTGACCTATGTCAATCCTCGATCAATCATATTCGTCTACCGTAAAACAGCTAAATTGGTAGACCCTTTAGCATGTTTTTTTTAAAAAAAATAATAAAATAAAAAATTAATAAATTATGGGATTCTACACAAATGGAGGAGTATAAACAAGTGACTTGATCATGCAATAGTCCACAAAAATTGGGGGTGTGGTGTCGAAGGGGTTTGTGGGTGGATAGTGATTGAACAAACAACATTCTCAAAATATACTTGTGCTTTGAGGGTCCATTGATTGATGCAGTCTACCGTAGAGGTATATTGTTAGTCAAGCATGGTTTATGTAATACCCCATAAGGTCCTAAGCTCAATTCAGCTTACAGTTGTATGTTTAAGGGGTCCAAGACTTAGAATTTCCACTAAGTGTTGAGGACTTTGTCATTTTCAAGACCCCTAAACTTTGATGATTTTATTTTTAACCTTCTCGACCTCAGGACGTCAATTTTTGAGTTGATTCATGATAGGAGTTGTTCAAAGTATATCTCGGGTGAGTTTTAAAATTTTAGGATGAGCATAGGGGCATGTTTGGAAAACTAAACCAGTATCACCACCGGGATAAGCGGGCGCTGCCCCCTCCAGTCCATCAGGATAAATGGGCATCGCCCCCTCCAGTCCACCACGGTAAGGCAGGCACCGCCCGATCCAGTCCACCACTCTAAGACGAGCGTCCCCGGCCTAGTCCACCACTCCAGAGCCTATGCCGCCCCCTCCCTATTCCATCCAACTTTTGTTTCTTGGTATTTTAAGGATATTTCGGTCATTTTGCTTCACCAAATTTGTCCATAACACTAATTTGGGACTTCCCTAAGAGCATTATTTGCCCTTTCATTCACAATTTCTCTTAAGAAAAACCTTTCCTTTCCCCAAAAATAAATCCAAGCTTCATTCTCAAGGAATCAAGAGTTCAAGCTTCCATCCAAGACAATCATCAAGAATTTAGTTCTTAAGGTATGTGCATGTTCATCAATAGGTCCTTTCACCCATTGAGCCCCAAAACCCCTTTTTGAGTAAAGTATGAGGTTTTCCTCTACTGTGATGTTTATTATGTTCAAGATGAGTTAAATTTATGTTTTTCCTTTGTATTTTGAACTCAATTCATGTTCAAGTATGATTCCATGAAAAGTTAGATTATTTCATATTTCAAGATTCAATCTCCCATGTCATTTTCAAGTGCATTTCATGTCAAGATATGAAATGGGCTTGTAAAGTTAGTATAATGTCAAGTTATGATCTTAGTCACGCTAAGATGAAATATATTTTGAACTCAATTCATGTTCAAGTTCATTATTTTCACATGTTTGATGAAATGTCTCTTTTTGGGTCTTTGAACCATGATTCAATCCTAAAGTTTTAAGCTTTAACATTGTATTTTATGATCATTCAGTGTTATGGGCTAAGAACACCTAATACCTATGTGTTTACATAATTTCAGAATTTTAAGTAATAAGTCAGTTTAGCCATAAATCTTATCAGTATACTTAGATATTTATGATCATGATGAGCACTATAAGAAATAAAGTTCAGTTGAATTTAGTATAGTTCAGTACCAGTGTCATTCGATTGGGAGTAGGCTTTATCACCGAGCAAACCTAGGATGGGGGATCACCCTCCAGTTTAGACTAGGTCCTTAGCAGCATTCCCTAAGTTCTAGAACTGTGTAGCTAGCATAGGATTATGAGATGTTACCCACTAGTTTAGGACTTACACTCTCTTAGGGGTCACCCTCCAGTTTAGGACTGACTCCCTAGTCCTTTAGGACTCATGATTAGTGGATCCACATAGCTAGTGTTAGTATCCATGGCACAGTACTGATACCTTTATAACTGGGGTTACAGGTTGGACCCAGATTAGCTCATATTGTGGCATGTTTGTTATATGATACCTCCCACAGTTTAAGTTTGTATTTCAATATATCTTAGTTTAGGTTTTCTTGACCAAGTGTACAGGTTTTAAGTCATTCAGTTATACAGATTTCAATCATTTACATTTCAGATTTATTTCAAAAATATTGTTATGCTTGGTCTTGCATTCTCAAATATTACATGTTCACACATTTTATGCTCAGTTATCTCATACATTTCAGTCATGTCCCCATCTCATATACTAGTACATTCAAAGTACTAACCGCATACTTTTCTTTGCGCTATGATGTATTATATTGTAACGCCCCGAGTCTGTACCTCGGATGCTACACGGTGCTCATAATCTCAAGGGACCACAAGCTAACCCATAATTGGTACCTACTATAATAACTGAATAGTAATACTATAATTATGTGGAAATTAGGAAAAAATCTATCGTAGGGTTCAAACTAAAAGTAAATACTAAATATTGAAAACTAAATACTGATTCATCTATCTAAAATATTTTAGTCTGATAAGCCTCTACTGTCTGAATAAGGGATTGATAAGACAAGCCCCTAATTAATCCTGACTACTGAAAACTGATAAACTGAGATAATAAAGTAATAATCATGTCCTCGAACTATGAAGACTCACCACTAATCTACTGATGGATCGGGCTGGTAAGTATGATCAGGAGCCCGTGTGTCTGAAACTATGGTATAAGACATCATGGCGCAAAAGAAAGGTATGCGTCAGTACTTTGAATATACTGGTATACTAAGTGAGGTAGGATGATATGTGTGGGTTCATATGCATGAACAATAACTGATTGATTAACATGAACATAACTGAATAAGAGTACATGCATGAATACGTAAACTGTAACTGAGGTCATGATAACACTGGTTACTGAGTTTTGAATTACTGATTTATTGATATCTGAGTTTACTGATACTATATTACTATTAATTGAGTGACTATGTCTGACAGTCCTGATTCTATAGAACTATTCTGAGTTCCGTACTGAACTGAATGATTGTGCATGCCAGTCTTAATTTTTGTAGAACTGAACTGAGTTCTATTCTAAAAACTAAAACTGTAACTGTGGGAGGTAATCATCTAACTGGCCTACCCCTCTCTGATCTGATTGGGGTCCAACCAGTAACCCCAGCTAGAAGGGTGTCAGTATCGTACCTCAGGTAAAGATAAGCTAAGTCACCCTCATCTGGCAGGTGCTCTAAATGAGAATGGTAGTACTCTTAACTGGAAGGTAGGATACCTCATCAACCCTCAACTGGCAGGTTGATGTCTCAACCTACGCTACCTACGTAGTTCTGGAACACAAGGACTACTTCTAAGGATCACACCCTCTACTGGAAGGTGAGTCCCCATCCTTGAGTTCACTTAGTGCTAAATTTTACTCCCAACTGAGTAGACACTAAACTAATTTCTAAACTGTACTAGGCTGTACTGAACTATAAATGATCGTGTTCACTGATTCATACTGTCTGACTGAACTGAATTGAGTTTATTAGGTTCTAAACTGATTACTAACTGAGTTCTGAACTGATTATTGAACTACTGATCGTAATACAATTGATACTATTCTGTAACTGACACTGGCTCTTGATATACAGCTAAATTGTCAGTTATTAAA
>NW_025872236.1:0-2689 GCF_002878395.1 Capsicum annuum
ATGTTCCGAGGACGTGATATTTGATGTTGGTTTCACGGAATTGTTTACATTTGATAACTGAGTATGAGTTAGTTGGGGCATGTCTCAATGGCTCGCTGGTTTTATTGATTTTCTTAGAGACTTGTTAGACTAGTATAGATGTTGGAAGTTGACTAATAAGTCGTATTTTGTTATCTTTCTGAGATTCTTTTATTTTTGGATGGTGATTACTCTGTTGATATTTTAGGGTTATTTATGAAAACCCCGTTGATTTGTGTTGAACTAAATGAAAATGGCTCAAAGGGTTAGCTTGGGGCTACTCGTAGCCTCAAGCACCGTGTGACGCTCCGGGACCCATTTTTTGAGGCATTATAATTGTGTGTCCCGAATGTTGATGATCTGAGACAGAGGATTGTGGCTGAAACACACGGGGTGCGATATTCTATTCACCCTGGTGCCACCAAGATGTACCGAGACTTATGGGAAATCTATTCGTGGAGTGGCATAAATAAAGATATAGCAGTGTTTGTAGCTACGTGTGCAATATGCCAGCAGGTTAAGGTTGAACACCAAAGGCCTGGTGGTATGATGCAAGAGCTTAGTATTCCTACCTGGAAGTGGGAAGAGATAAATATAGACTTCGTGATTAATTTACCTCCTTCCCGACACCATCATGATTTCATTTGGGTTGTGGTTGATAGGTTGACTATGTCTGCTCATTTCTTTCCTGTTCATACTTCATATATTACTGAGGATTACGCTAGATTGTATATCCGAGAGCTAGTCAGACTGCATGGAGTTCCCTTGTCTATCATTTCGGATAGGGGTACTCAATTCACTTTGCAATTTTGGAAAGCTTTTCAGAAGGGTCTTGGTACCCAAGTACTTTTGAGTTCTGTTTTTCATCTGCAGATCGATGGTCAGGCTGAGTGGACCATCCAGACCTTAGAGGATATGTTGAGAGCTTGTGCACTTGACTTTAAGGGAAGTTGGGATGATCACTTACCGTTGATAGAGTTTGCTTACAATAACAGTTTCCACTCTAGTATTGGCATGGCTCCGTTTGAAGCCTTATATGGAAGGAAGTGTAGATCACCCATAGGTTGGTTCGAGGTGGGTAAAGCGGCAGTGAGTGGTCCTGATTCGGTATTTGAGGCTATGGAAAAAGTTAAGTTGATTAGGGAAAGGTTAAAAACTGCGTAGAGTCGTCAGAAGTCATATGCTGATGTTAGAAGGAGAGACCTTGAGTTTGAAGTTGGTGACCTAGTGTATCTGAAAACTTCACCACTGAGGGGGGTGAAGAGATTCAAAAAGAAGGGGAAGCTTTGTCCCCGTTATATTGTTCCTTACAAAATTCTTAGCCGTGTTGGTAAGGTAGCTTATGAAGTCGAGTTGCTTTCCATGTCTCCATGCTTAGAAAGCATATTAGCGATGTTGTGGTAGTGGATTCCTCTGTGAGTGCTGACATTCAAGAAAATCTTTCTTTTGATGAGATTCTATTGAGATTCTTGATTTCAGTGTCCGAAGACTAAGGAACAAAGAAGTTCCCTTGGTCAAGGTGTTATGGCGAAACCAATCTGTTGAGGGTGAAACTTGGGAAGCTGAGGTGGATATGCGATCCAAGTATCTGCACCTATATTTCATGAACTCCGATCAAGCTGAAGGTGCCGTTCTTCCCTAAATCATGCACTTTTGATAAAAGTTGCAGCAGTTCAGCTGTCATTTATTATGTGTTCAGCTGTAGTTTCTTGAATTTATGCATTCTATGTTGCATTCGGAGTGAGAAACGATGTAGTGATGAGTCTAAGGAATGGTTTCAGCTGTATGCTCCATTCCCTATCTAATCTTGGCATGTCTAGAGTCATTCGAGAATGAATGTTTCTAAAGGGGGGATTAGGTAATACTCCTGGAAATTTTTCATTAAAATTTTGTGCGTAAACGTGTTGGGTTCAATCTTCTAGAATAAATTATAAATTTTCCATGTGGGATGTCTTAGATTATGACCCACCATTGCGTATAGTATCGAATAAGCTTTCCAACGATATGTGGATCATCCAAAATGGACACTCGAGCGACGACTTATGAACATTTCGATCGAACCATGAATAGTAGTGAACAGTAAAACGTGTAGGAAAAAGTACTGAGGCTTGGCGTATTTTTGCTCCAAATTTAAACAATCATAACTCCTTGTTCATAATGATCTGGGTGATCTATTATATATCAACGAAAAGCTCTGCGAGTCTTCTTTCCAATGAAATTAGTTTCATCCAATTTGTCTATCGAAGCAAAAAGTTATGGTCGATCTACTTCAGCCTATCAAAAGTGAATTTTTGGGTCAACTTCAAACAATCATAACTCCTCATACACAATGATCTGGGTAAGATACTATATATCAACGGAAAGATATGAGAATCCTCTTTGTAATGAAATTGGTTTCATCCAGTTGGAATATTGGAGCAAAATGTTATGGTTGATCTACTTCAGACTATCAAAACAGTCCACCAAAGGATAGATTCGAGAATTGTTTTGATTTTTAGGGCATTTTTGTCATTTCCCCTCACCCAAAATCCATCCAAACCCTATATTAAAGCCTATTAGAAGCATTATATATTATATTTCATCAAACTCCCTCAAAAAGAAAACCCTAAGCTCCTACATCCAACTTCAAGAACCTCCAAAGTTCACCATTAATTTGCAGAATTAATGGTGA
>NW_025872237.1:0-5477 GCF_002878395.1 Capsicum annuum
TCAGTCCATTTTACCGCAGCACTCTTTTTTAGCAACTTGAATATGGGCTCACAAGTGGTTATGAGTTGAGCAATAAACCTGCTAATGTAGTTCAGTCTACCAAGCAAACTCATCACCTCCGTTATATTCTTAGGCGGGGGAAAATCCTGAATGGCTTTGATTTTCGAGGGATCCAATTTAATTCCCCGGGGGCTGACTACAAACCCTAACAGCTTTCCAGACGAAACTCCAAATACACATTTTGCCGGGTTGAGTTTGAGATTATACCTGCGAAGCCTTTCAAAGAACTTTCTTAAATCTTTAACATGGTCGGCCTGACTTTTTGACTATAATCACATCATCCACGCAGACCTCAATCTCCTTATGCATCATATCATAAAACATAGTGGTCATGGCTCTCATGTATGTTGCTCTAGCATTCTTCAAACCGAACGGCATCACTCGATAACAATAAGTTCCCCATGGTGTGATAAAAGATGTCTTCTCTGCGTCGTCATCATCCATAATGATCTGGTGATATCCGGCATAGCAATCCACAAAAGAGGCAACCTCGTGTTTAGCACAGTTGTCTAACAAAATGTGAATGCTGGGCAGTGGAAAATCATCTTTCGGACTTGCTCTGTTCAAATCACGGTAATCAACACACACTCAAATTTTGCCATCTTTCTTTGGTACGGGAACAACATTGGATAACCACATGGGATAGCGAGCTACTCGAATTACTTTGGCTTCAAGTTGTTTCATGATTTCCTATTTAATTTTAATACTTACATCTGTTTTAAACTTCCTCAACTTCTGTTTGATAGGAGGGAACGCGGGATCAGTTGGCAATTTGTGAGCTACTAATTCAGTGCTTAAACCAGACATATCATCATAAGACCATGCAAAAACATCCTTATAATAAATTAATGCTTGAATCATTCCATCTTTTAGCTATGGCAAGGCATGTACACTGATTTTAGTTTCCCTAACATCTTCTTGATCCCCTAGATTTATTGGCTCAGTCTCATTCAAATTAGGATTCGGTTTGTCTTCAAACTGTTCCAACTCTTGGCTTATTTCTTCTAGTGCTTTTTCTTCATCATATTCCCCATCCTGCTTCATTACATCTTGATTAGTTTGAATTTTAAGATCAGGCTGAAAATTCCGCATGCATGTCATGTCATTAGAATCAGCGTAAAGAGAACTGTGTAAGAAAAGAAAAACAAAACATATTAGACACGAAACAAAAGCGACATTGCATTTCATTAAATAAAAAGATAGAAGAGTTTAAACATAGATGCCAACATAACATAAACAAACTAAAATCCGAATTACAACCCTGAAATAGCTCGGATAAACAGAAAGAAAAATAAAATAAACTACCAAAACTTCCTCCTGACGGGGAGATGAGTGACTTCCCAATTATTGAGCCGGACGGCTGGACCTATGAATTGCACGTCTGCCATACTGGTACCTTCTCCTGCTTTGACCATATCAACTTCAATCAAAAGGTTCTGGAAGTCATCAACCCATTCAACTTCAAATTCCCCATGCTTCTTGACACCGCTCTTAACAAATGATTCACTGAGTAGTGGCATTGGGCGAGGGAGTGACCATGTTTCCTTTTTCCTTCCCTTGGCTTTCTTTAGATCTTCAGCCGTAGGCTCAAATCCCAGACCAAATGTGCCCACGTTCTCACTCAGACATATGGGATGAACTATACCGTGCAGAGACACTCTTAAACCCTTTCCTGGCTCAAATCCATATTTCCAAAGTTCACTCACCATCATGATAGAAGCAGAAGAAAATTGCGGTCCCGGTATAGCCTGCCATTCAAGGATCCTATTTACTGGCACTGTATCAAAAGTTTGATAGACGAATGTCTCCTCTACGTTATTTGCTTCAATAAGAGACAAGGGAGAATCTTCGTAGGCTGACAAATCTCCTTCACCATGAATAACTACTTCTTGTCTGTCATGCTCAAACTTAATCATTTGGTGCCGTGTAGATGCAACAGCCTTGGCCTTGTGGATCCACGGCCTTCCCAACAACAGATTGTAAGAAGAGTCTACATTCAATACTTGAAACTCTATGGCAAACTCAACAGGCCCTATGGTCAACATTAGTTCTATTTCGCCACTGGAATTTAATTTTGCACCATCAAAAGCCCTAACACATACATTGTTGGGCCTGATCCTGTCAGCACCAATATTCAACTTTTGCAAAGTAGAAATAGGGCAAATATTTGCACCTGAACCTCCATCAATCATAACATGAGTGACGTAGAAATCTTCACACTTTACTGTAATATAAAGACCCCGGTTATGCCCTGTACCTTTAATAGGCAATTCATCGTCAGAAAAGCTGATCCGATTGACCTCAAAGATTTTTCCAACCATTTTCTCAAGTTGGTTAATTGTAATATCCCTTGGAACATATGCTTCATTTAATACCTTCAGTAAGACATCACGATGCTCCTTGGAGTGGTGCAACAACAAATATAAAAGGGAAATTTGAGTAGGGATTTTCTTCAACTGCTCTAATATTGAATACTCTGGCAATTTCATATTTTTAAAAAATTCTTCGGCTTCTTCTTTGGTGATAGGCTTTTTGATAGATGACGGTCCACTCACCGTTGGCTGGGACTTTCTTAAGCTTTCAAGCACGAAGCATCTTCCTTACCTAGTCAAACCCCTTACCTCATCTACATCTTCCACAACTTTTTTCCCATGATAGGTCATCACAGTCCGCCCATAATTCCAGGGAACCCTTTTCGTATCAACTATCGGAGGTTGGGTCACCGGTTTGAGGACAATAGGCGCTGCCAATGCTCTTTTCACCGTCAAGATGGGCTGACTTAGAGCTCCCACCACTGTCAACTTAGGTTTATCCTGACTTAAATCAACATACCTTCTGGTGCCCTGTACTGTGATCAGGGGTTTCTTTGTGCTTTCTTGGTCTTTATCTTCTCTTATTCCTTCCCGATTCAATGACAATGCTTTCAAAGACTCTGCTACATTCACCGATTTCTCCTCAATGGTCTGTATCTTGACAATAGGCTTATAACCCCTCGAAGACTCTTTCCCATCATATATCAATTCTAACATATTGACTTCAACATGGGTTAACAACAGATTCTGGTTAATGTTTGGGCCTTCCAGGGCCTGGACCAGCATCTGATTTATGTCAATTAAATCTTGGACAACTCTCTTTAAATGCTAGCATTTCTCGATATCATGGCCTGACATATCAGAATAGTACGCACACCTTAAAGAATAGTCGAGATTTTTTCGGCGGTGGATTTGAAAGCCTTCTTTGAATTGGGTTTAAAACCTTCAACTTCCTCAACCTATCAAACAAGCTAGCATATGACTCCCCAAGAGGTGTGAATTGATTTTTGACCGCCTTCTCCTTCTTATACTCGGGCCCAGGCTGAAAACTGGGTCTGGAGGGGTTTTGGTAATTTGGTGAAGTGAATGGGTGATTTTGTGAAGCTTGCGCGCGCCACTGTGGGTAAGAAGGGGTTTGGGCATATGGCTGCGCGCTATATACTAGGTGTGGAGGTGGTGGGATGGAATATAAAGGGTTTTGTGGAGGGTAGTAATGGTGGGGAGGAATATATGGAGCTTGGGCGTAGACTTGGGCTTGGGATTGAGGATAGGGGCGAGGTGGTCTTTTGGGATAGGAATGGGTTTCAGCTACGACAGTCGCTGCATACTCTTTCTTCTTTTTACCTCCAAATGTGCCAGATCCACCTTGAATCACTTGTGTGGTAGCTTTTAACGCGGAAAAACTCACTATTCGGCCGGTCTTAATTTCGTCCTTTATCATCTCCCGCATTTTGAGGACTTCCATAAAAGATTTTCCCATTGCTGGAAGTAAATGCTGAACATAGGTCTCATCCTGCCCTGAATTAAAGCTTTTACCAACTTACTTTCTTTCATTGGAGGCTTTACCCTGGCGGCCTGTTCACGCCACCTTATCGCGTATTCCCTAAAACCTTCAGTGCTCTTTTTCTTCATGTTGACTAAGGATTTTTCATCCAGAATCAGGTCGATGTTGTACTAAAAATGTTGAACAAATTCAGAAGCCAAATCATCCCAGCTGTTCCATTTATCGATATCTCGATCGATAAACCATTCTGAGGCCAGATCAGAAAGACTCGCCAAAGAAGGCCATGAGCAATTCTTCCTTTCCTCCTGCAGCCCTCAATTGGTTGCAATAACGTCTTAAGTGTGCAACGGGATCACCGTGTCCTGCATACTTCTCAAACTTAGGCATCTTAAAATCGGGGGAAAGGTTGATGTCTGGGAATATGCAAAGATCTTTATAGGAAACACTCCTATAATCTCCGATCCCTTGCAAATTCCTCATAGCCTGCTCTAAACTTTTCAATTTCCGGGCTATGATATCTTGTTCCTCCGTTGCGACAGGTTTCTCCATATCAAATGGAAATGCAGGCGGCTGAGTGTACCCATACGGTTCATTCATTTGCAAAGTAGGCTCAGGGGCATAATACTGACTATCTGGAACCTTCAATACTGGCTCACTGGCAGACCTAGGAAGCCTCATTGTGGGACGCACACCATATATGAGAGTTTCATGTGGTGGCAGAGCCACGAATACCGGTGCGATCAGTGGAGCTGACTGAGCAGCTGGTCTTGATTGGGAAGCTGCCAAGGGTACACCAGAACTGCCAGGATAATAATGTCACGGGGTGAATCCTGGCGCGTGCTCGGGTGACTCATAGGAGAAGAGAATTGCGCTTGAGAGAGCGGTGGGCAATTAGAGATATTCCCAAGACCTTCAGGGAGCGGAGGAGGAGGCATTCCGCTGGCCCATGCTCGGTGTAAATCTATCAATTGTTGCCTGAGCCTTACTACCTCATCGTTGTGTTCAGAATTTTCTTCCCTGTGATCCTGATCCGGGTTAATGAACGAATTTTCAATATCCCTGCTAGCCATGACGAGCTTTGCTTTGGATCTAGTGAAGTATGGGTGACTATCTAGAGTGCTACAAACCTACCACTGTTATCTGAAAGAATATGCTCATCAAAGACGACATTAGTTAGGATTAGGGCACACAACCAACATGGGAATCACATTGGTAAAATTGTCCTAAATGCATGTTCATTTCTACCAGCTTTTGAGGGTAGCGAGGTCATTTTAATATCTTCCTGATTTTTGTCTACACTTTTTTTTTATCTACACTTATTATTATTATTATTATTATTTCGTATCCATCTCTGTTCTTTTCTTTTCTCTCGTTATCTACCTTTATTTTGTCATTCTTTATGGCTTTTGTTTTTCTTTAAAAGAGGAAAAATAATGAAAAATAACGAAACAAAATGATTAGATCGAACCCAAAAGTAGGTTGCCTACGTATCATGTTGTACATGAATCAGATCTTGCATAGTTCGGGCAGTATGTGCATAAACATTACCCACTTTTTTTTTCTATGATAACGAAAATAAATAAACCAAGGAAAGACGTAAC
>NW_025872238.1:0-994 GCF_002878395.1 Capsicum annuum
TTGTTATAGATGTAAACATATTGTCAGATTGTTTATAGGATAAACTATAGAGAATTATGGTTAGACAATCTAATAGCAATGACGACCACAAAGAATGAGAAGTAAACGGAAATTCCTAGTTGAATCTAAAGGAGCAGATGATGACTCCACTATAAGAGAAGGAAAATATACTTTTTAATTATATAGGTACCAACACACACACCTGATCAACCTTAGGTTCAGTTGAATCTGAAGGGGCAGAGGCTGACTCCACAATAAGAGCTGCAGGTTTCTCTCTTGCGGTCTTATCTGATGATTTCTTCTTCCATGGCAAACTCCTACGATCCATTGTAGACTGCTGGGCAAGGAAAATATCTGCTTAATTTATTCAATGAATCACGAAAATAAGGGAAATGATAACTTTTTTAATTGAAAAGCACAAAAAACGCATTACAAGTTCACAACACTTGACAGGAGATACAACTGGAAGTCACATCAGAACTTAAGCTTCAAGTGGTGGTAGACAATGCATGAAACTACAGACACAACGTAGATATACACTATATGCAGTAATTGTCCTAATTCACCCGAAAAAAGCAATATACACAAATATGCCCCCCACCACTAGCTCAGAACTCATTGGAAATGTTGCTATAGATGGAAAATATGAGACTATCTTGCAAAGGTAACTCGATTACCTCCTTACAAAGATTGTTAAATGCCGCAACTCAGAATACTTGCACTACATTTCAGCTAGAACTGAGCAACAAATTAAGCTCAGATGTCGGAAAACAGAGAAAAGACACTAATTTGGACTTCTAATGTGGTGAAATCAGAGTAAAGGGAGCTAAGAAGGTAATCAAACTAGTCCTATAGACATGCTTTCTAATATGTAAGTACATCGTCAAGGGACTTACCGGCAAGCATTAGTAAAATAGAAATAGAAATAGAAAGAAAGCCCAACACAGCAAAATATGCAAGATGTTTTCCTTCTAGGTTTATGGAAAACATCTTG
>NW_025872238.1:1094-1777 GCF_002878395.1 Capsicum annuum
AGCACAAAAAATGCATTACAAGTTCACAACACTTGACAGGAGATACATCTGGAAGTCACATCAGAACTTAAGCTTCAAGTGGTGGTAGACAATGCATGAAACTACAGACACAACGTAGATATACACTATATGCAGTAATTGTCCTAATTCACCCGAAAAAAGCAATATACACAAATGTGCCCCCCACCACTAGCTCAGAACTCATTGGAAATGTTGCTATAGATGGAAAATATGAGACTATCTTGCAAAGGTAACTCGATTACCTCCTTACAAAGATTGTTAAATGCCACAACTCAGAATACTTGCACTACATTTCAGCTAGAACTGAGCAACAAATTAAGCTCAGATGTCGGAAAACAGAGAAAAGACACTAATTTGGACTTCTAATGTGGTGAAATCAGAGTAAAGGGAGCTAAGAAGGTAATCAAACTAGTCCTATAGACATGCTTTCTAATATGTAAGTACATCGACAAGGGACTTACCGGCAAGCATTAGTAAAATAGAAATAGAAATAGAAAGAAAGCCCAACACAGCAAAATATGCAAGATGTTTTCCATAAACCTAGAAGGAAAAGTCCGAGAACTCTTGAATGTACGTAATTGCTCTTTGTATTGAAAGTAACTGATGCTTTGTTTGAGAGAGTAGTAGTGGTAATTGTAATTGTAAAACTTAAGAACTTGTGA
>NW_025872239.1:0-3594 GCF_002878395.1 Capsicum annuum
TAGAGAGTATACTACAAGGTTTCCATAACCCTAACAAATAAACTTAGCTACTCATGAATAAAACAAAAATCAACATAGAAATATTCATCATACCAAAACTTAGAACGATCTTGGTGATGAAGATGACTAGCGAAATTAAGAGAGAAACACGTTTCTCTCTCTCTGTCCTCAATCTAAGCCGCTTTCTCTTGTTTTCAAAATAATACAGAATGTCAATAATGAACTAAAAATTCAGCAATCATGCTTTTAATAACATCCTTCTCTAATAAATTGCTACTGCATCCTTAAGTATTTAAAAATATTGAGTTTGCCCGGTAAAAAGTTCCCATACATCACATTCAGTCCAAAAGCTGCTTTCCTTTTATGTGAAGTTTTCCTTTGCTGTCCACAGGTCCCCGAAGTGCTGTAATCTTCATCATTAGTACCTGAAAAGCATGCTAATCACATAGGTCAGCTCACTTAACTAAAAATAGACTAAAAGTGCAAGAATTATGTATTTTATCCTAAAAAATCAGCTAAAACATGGGTAAGTTATGGTGCTTAGACGTATAAATACGCCCAACATCACCACCCCACACTTAAAGCTTTGTTTGTCCTCGAACAAAATAGTACATCCATGTGAATACCTAACTAAAATTCACAAGAGCAACACAAAATTTTCAACAAGACATACACTGAAATTATTAACAAAGAGTAGATTTCTTGATCATTACTAGAAACAACTCACCCTCCAACATAGACTCATTAAGTTGGTTAATTCGTATACACAAGTTAAGCCAAAAAAAATCATATAAAACTACCTAACAATCATCAACCATGTGTGCTCACACAAAATGTTACCCATAATCACTCATAGTTTTGCATTTTTCAGAAATATGGGTATAGGAACTTGCTTGCTCTCACTCTCACAAAGAATTCTTAGATTACAACTGATGACCATATGCTTGCCCTTTGTGTAATGCTCCACTAATATCAGAATGCTAAGGTTAGGATCAAATAGGTCTTTGCTGGTTGTAAAGTAGGCTAAAGGGACGGGTAGGACTATTTTGGCCAGAAATGGTGACTATGCTCCCTAAGCGCTTTAATACACTACCTTATGCCATTTACACTAACTTTTAACAACCACTCTACCTTCCTTTCATCTACCAACCCCCTTTCACCCATTTTGTTACTCAATAAAAAACACTATGATGGGAATATACAACTCACTGCCATTTATATATATATATATATATATATTGTTTTTTTTGTTTTTTATATATATATTTTTTGCTTTTTTTAAGCATCTCTATGATAGCCACCCTCGATCACAATATTTTCATGTACCAATAACTAAACTTTGGGGCATTACTTTCACCATTTTCCTCTTATTTTGCCACACTCTTTACTCAACTTGATTCTACAATTTAAAGCGCTTAGGAGCTTTTGGATCAAAATATGGTCTTTTAAAAAAAAATAGATTAGGCTACATATGAGGTTGCCAAAGAAAATAACTAAAGGCTCAAAGGGTGTTCACTAGGACAATGTAAAAAGGTAGGTAAAAAGAAGATAAACAAAATCAGGGCTGCCAAAGAAATGCCTAAATCATCTCCTAAACTCACAATCTTTATTTCGCTTCACACACACACTAGGCAAGTTCTAGCATCAGTCGCAATAAAGAATATACAATAACCTTACACACACATGGCACATGGTCAACTTAATTAGGAGCATTATAGATTCTTGACCTAACATATAAATGAATTAAACCACAAGCAATTATCATAGAATGAGTCACAACTTAGAGCCTAAATGTTTCAATAGTAGTGATTCAGCACAAACTCCTGTTATAATGCCATGCCGTCTATAAGAACAATTTTATGCAAAAATCTGACTAATTACAACTAACCAACTACGACTAAATCAAAAAAACTATAGAATAAATGCGGGCAAGCAGTACGCAATACAGCAGACAAGGCAATCCGCAGATATATACCCGCACCCCACACTTATAAGGAACACACTGCCCTCAGTTTAAATAAATAAGCAAAAACTTGGTTAGTCAGACTCCTCCTCTACATCCGGGGTCATACCCCCTGCGTCAGAATCATCATCAGAGTCTTCATAATCAGAGTTGTCATCCATATCAGAGTCTAGCAGTCGGTGATCATCGTTTGTCGGCACATTATCATCTAGAGGTTCTTCAAAATTTACCCTCACTCCACACATGGCTCGAGCATGCTCATTAAGCGGGTAGTCATAGTCCAACTGCCAAAGCTCTGCATCAGTCAGCACACGACCCCCATTCATCATGGTAAACCTAGTCATGCCATATAGATGGCGAAAAAACTCTCATCTCGAGCATGTCTCTCAGTAGTGGTAAGGTTGATGCCTTGACTAGTTTTTGGATCTTTGATTTTCATGAGATCTACCTTCTTTGGGTTTTGTGGCAACTTATAGTCCACTGGCTCCTCCTCAATGTGCTCTTTCCTTAAAATTGCAGTCAACAAGTTGTCGAAACTGAAATGGGACCTTTTGTGCAACCTTGCTTTTCACATTGACGTTCGTATAACTGCACCAATGTTGATGGGAACATTCGTCATTAGAGCATATACCAAGCAGACTCGATCACGCGTAACCTTAGTGTATTGTGTCCCAGGAATTAAGCAGGAATTGACTGTTCTTAACCATATGGGAGTTTCTCTGTTCAAACAAGCATATGGGTAAGTATTGTGACGACCATTATCTTTGTGACGAGTCCACCGGGTCATGGACCTTGATCCACACAACGTATGTCTGATGGCTCTGTAGGGAGATCTGTTGTAGAGCTCCTTGCGTGGTGATTGATCCATACTTGGAGTACCCAAGAAAGAGTTGAAGAAATTAGCGTTCAATTGCAAGACTTGCCCCCGAATCTTTACTTCATTTCCCATAGTCCTTGGGGACCAGTTGGCATAAAACTCTCGAGTCAAATTAAGATTACATTCGCCCATGTCTCAGAAGATAAAGTCAAGATTTAGTGCCATAATCTTTGCCAAAATGCGAGGGCAGTTCTTTGCTAAACTTTCCTTCTGCATCAACTCCATATGTACATATTTATTCACTTTATTGTTTCTATTCCATTCCTTCCCTTCCTCCTCCAGAACCCACTTGATCCCTAAAGTGCGTCGAGGCACTTAAAGAGAGGAGGAATCAACCTGGTCCTTTCTTGACCTTTTTTGACCTTTTTGTCAGGTAGATGCTTTCTCCTTTCCCTGTTGTCCTTTCGGAGCCATGTTACCTGAAATCATAATAGGGTCATGTTAGTCTCATTTCATAAAATTCACTATAATTGAAAAAGAAAATAGTGATGGCACCACCCCATGCTTAATTTGTTTGCACAAACTAATTGAGTGAGTGATGTCGATTACTTAGACTTCATCGACATACATTTAGGTGGTATGTGCCAACAACATTATTAGCGCAGTCACACTTTCAACCCTTCACTTTACATAACAATTTCTCAGTTTGATATAGAGAAGCAGCATACAATGGTCGTTTAATCTTGACTATCATTTCCAACTTTATTTCATTGGAGCAATGCAATCTTTGAGCAAGACTACCACATAGAAATCT
>NW_025872239.1:3694-11099 GCF_002878395.1 Capsicum annuum
TCGATGAAGTCTGAGTAATCGACATACATTTAGGTGGTATGTGCCAACAACATTATTAGCGCAGTCACACTTTCAACCCTTCACTTTACATAACAATTTCTCAGTTTGATATAGAGAAGCAGCATACAATGGTCGTTTAATCTTGACTATCATTTCCAACTTTATTTCATTGGAGCAATGCAATCTTTGAGCAAGACTACCACATAGAAATCTTATGATGCTATAGCATAGAAAAAATTACACAATCTTATGCTTTTGGTTAACCATGACCATTACATCGATGAACAAGTCACTCACATAGTCAAGCTTACAACTCCCAAAATTATGCATTAACTTTAAAATTTCAACTCCATAATAATAAAAAAATTATGACAGTGAATGCCAATCAATACATGCCGGAGTAAAATAAGAATACCCACAAGAATCCTTTCACTCAATGAGATGTATTTTTCAAAAATCATAACAAACTAACCATAATGTTATCACCAAGAACTACTACAAAATCTAGTTAACCATTATAAGAGTAGCACTAAAACAACTACGGAACATGAAAGAACAACTTACTTGGTGATTAATTCGTGATAAATCGAGAAGGTGAGCTTCCAGGATTAGATGAGAAAAGAGAAAAGCTTGGAAAGGGCAATGTTGGGCGGTGCTTAGGTTTAAGAAAACTTTAGTGGGGTTTAAAGGTAGAGGATATATTTAAAAGATGAGGCATGGGTCGGGTTGGTTCATTCACACTCAGGTTAGTAGGCAAAATTCACGTTGATAGGCGGCGCCTATAGCATCGCCTAAGCATAAGTAGGTGGTGCCTAATCTATTGCCTATGTTGGCATAGGAGGCACCTAGCCTATCGCCTATGTTGGCATAGGCGGCGCCTAGCCTATCGCCTATGTGAGGCAGTCAGCATAGGCGATGGCATAGGCGACGCCTAGCCTATGGCCCATGTTGGCATAGACGGTGCCTAGCCTATTCCCTATGTTGGCATAGGCGGCGCCTAGCCTATCGCCTATGTGAGGCAGTAAGCATAAGCGATGGCATAGGCGACGCCTAACCTATCGCCCATGTTGGCATAGGCGGCGCCTAGCCTATTGCCTATGTGAGGCAGTGAGCATAGGCGATGGCATAGGCGGCACCTAGCCTATCGCCCATGTTGGCATAGGTGGCGCCTAGCCTATTGCCTATGTGAGGCAGTGATCATAGGCAATGGTATAGGCGGCGCCTAGTCTATCGCCCATGTTGGCATAGGCGGCGCCCAACCTATCGCCTATGCTCCATCATTCCTAGACTTACCACCATTGACATGGTTCACTTTCAAATCAAAATTTAGGGCTAATCTCCTCCTTTGTACTTCATGCACCTACACTTAATCAAAAATAACAAAAATGATTAGAAGGATGGGTTGTCTCCCACCAAGCGCCTTAGTTTTGGTCGTGGCTCGACTGTTCTTTTTGAATTTTTATTTATCAAAAACAAACTCCTAGTAAAACAAAAATGATTAAAATGATGGGTTGCCTCCCATGTAGCGCTTGATTTATTGTCGCGGTACGACATAGTTATCTCGATTACTCAGACTTCATCAAGATATATGGTGGCTATACATTTTATCGAGTCAGTTGGACCGATATATAGCTTCATTCTTTGGCCATTCACCTTAAAAGCACTACCATCATTGTTTTCTAACTCCACTACTCCAGATGAGTAAACTTGGCTGATTCTGAATGGACTAGACCATTTAGACTTCAACTTACCTGGAAACAGCTTCAGTCTGGAGTTAAAAAAAGTACCAAATCGCCTTTCTAAAAGTTTCGTTGGATAATCCTCTGATCATGGTACTTTTTCATCCTTTACTTGTAAATATCTGCTCTTTCATATGCATTTAGATGGAATTCATCCATCTCGTTCAGCTGTCCTAATCTCATATTTATAGCATCATCCCAATTCAGGTTAAGCTGCTTCAATGCCCATATTGCTTTATGTTCTAGCTTTATTGGCAAGTGACAAGCCTTTCCATAAACTAGTTGGTATGGTGACATGCCAATTGGTATCTTAAACGCGGTCCTATATGCCCATAAGGCATCATCCAGCTTCCTGGACCAATCTTTCCTACTGGCATTCACAGTCTTAGCAAGGATCAGCTTGATTTCCCGGTTTGAAACCTCTACCTGCCCACTAGTTTGTGGGTGGTACGGTGTAGCTACCTTATGTTGCTTAACCCCATACTTAGCTAATACGCCTCTGAACAACTTATTGCAGAAATGTAATCCTCCACCGCTTATGATGGTATGGGGTACCCCAAAATGAGAGAAGATATTTCTCTTTAAGAATGCCACAGCACTCTTACCTTCATTATCAGCTAGAGCGACTGCTTCGACCCATTTGGATACGTAATCCATAGCAACTAAGATATATTTCATCCCAAATGAGCTCCCGAATGGGCCCATAAAGTAAATACCCCAGACATCAAATAACTCTACTTCAAGCAATTTGGATATGGGCATCTCATAATGCTTTGAGATAGAACCTTGCCGCTGACACTGATCACATCTTCTTCCAAAATCGTAGGTATCCTTGAATAATGAAGGCCAATAGTAGCCACTTTGCAGGACTTTCTTGGCCGTCCGTTCACCTACATGGTGACCTCCAACTTGGGAAGCATGGCTTGCTTCCAGTATGATAGGCATCTCTACATCTGGGATGCACCGCCTAATAATACCATCAGCACATCATCGAAAAAGATAAGGCTCATCCCAGAAGTAATGTTTCACATCATGCATGAACTTTTTCTTTTGATGAAAGGAGAGATTCTCAGGAATCACTTTGCTTACCACGTAGTTAGCAAAATCTACATACCACGGTAAGTTTTCCACCATAGTTGCTAGAATCTCTTCATCGGGGAATGCATCATCAATATCAAGGTCGGTCTACACTGTGTGCTCACTTTTAAGTCTAGATAGATGATCAGCTACTTGGTTTTCACAACCTTTTCTATCCTTTACCTCAAAATCCAATTCTTAAAGCAGTAGCACCCACCTAATTAGCTTTGGCTTGGCATCCTTCTTTGCTATTAGATATCTTAGAGCCGCATGATCTGTATGAACCACTACCTTGGTTCCTAACAAGTAAGCACGAAACTTTTCAAAAGCATAAACAACTGCAAGAAGCTCTTGTTCAGTGACGGTATAGTTCTTCTGTGCTCCATTCAAGGCCTTACTCGCGTAGTAGATTGGATGAAATAGCTTTTCTCTTTTCTGACCAAGTACAGCACCCAAGGCTACACCACTTGCATCACACATAACTTCAAACGGTAGAGACCAATTGGGTGCTACAATAATAGGGGCTTCAACTAGCTTTCCTTTGAGGCATTCAAATGCCTTCAAGAAATCTTCACCAAAGTAAAACTTTGCCTCCTTCTCCAAAAATTTGCATAATGGGTTTGCAATCTTGGAGAAGTCTTTAATAAACCTCCGATAAAAACCCGCATGACTGAGAAAACTACGAACCCCCTTCACAGAAATTGGAGGGGTAGTCTCTCGATAATTTCAATCTTGGCTCGATCAACTTTAATTCCCTTTTTAGAGACCTTATGCCTGAGAACAATGCCTTCCTTGATCATAAAATGGCACTTCTCCTAATTTAGCACTAGATTGAATTCCACACATCGCTGTAAAGCCATACTCAGATTTGCCAAGCATGACTCAAATGAACACCTACAATCGAAAAGTCATCCATAAACACCTCTAAGGTGTCTTCAACCATATCAGAGAAAATGGACATCATACACTGCTGAAAAGTGGAAGGTGCATTACATAGCCCAAATGGCATTCGTTTGAATGCAAAAGTACCATATGGGCATGTAAAAGTGGTCTTCTCCTGATCTTCAGGCACAATGCAAATCTGATTATATCCGGAATAACCATCCAAGAAATAGAACCATCCCTTTCCTGCCAATCGACTAAGCATTTGATCCATGAATGGCATTGGGAAGTGGTCCTTTAACGTCCACAAATTTAGCTTCCGGTAATCCATGCACACCCTCCACCCTGTGATAGGCTTGAGTGGAATGAGCTCATTTTTCTCGTTTGTTACTACTGTCATGCCCCCTTTCTTGGGCACACATTGTACAGGACTCACCCATTTACTGTCTGAGATTGGATACACCACCCCTACATCTAACCACTTTATGATTTCTTTCTTCACCACCTCTTGCATAGGTGGATTCAGACGACGCTGATGCTCAATAGTGGGTACGCAATCTTCCTTGAGCTGAATCTTGTGCATACATATGCCAGGAAGGATACCAATTATATCAGCAATAGTACAACCAATAACTCTCTTGTGCCTCTTCAGAATAAAGATGAGAGCCTCTACCTGTTGTTCACCTAAATCAGCAGTAATAATAACCGACAGTGTATTTCCACTACCTAAGAACACATACCTTAGATGACTGGGTAGCTCTTTCAATTCTAGCACCGGTGGCTCTTCAATGGATGGCTTCGCCGGTGGTGAAGGTCAATTCTTAAGGTCAAGTTCCAGCTTCTTGGGGGCATAAGAATACGACCCCATTCCTGTCAAAGCACAGATAGTTTCTTCGTACTCTTTAACATCCTCACGATCGAAGTTCAAAAGCACAGCAACCAATGGCTCAACAGTAAGCTGCTTCTCTAAAGATAATTCCTTCTCATCCTCATAATAAACAACAGCTATAGAGAACACATTCATATCTTTGGGCTGCTTCATTGATTTGCATGCATCAAAACATACCACTTCGTCATTCATCCAAAATAAAAGCTCATTTGCTCGCAAATTAATAAGCACACTTCCTGTTGCTAGGAAAGGTCGACCCAAGATTATGGGCACCTCAAAATCCACCTCGCAATCCAAAATAACAAAGTCTGCAGGAAAAATGAAGGTAGAAACCTTCACTAATACATCATACAAGATACCAACAGGTAATTTTACCAACCATCTGCCATTACAAGCTGCATGTTGGTTGGTGTAGGATCGCCTAACCCTAACTGTCTATAGATGGCTAGTGGCATTAAATTAATGCTAGCCCCTAAATCACATAAAGCCTTAGCAAAGTCTAAAGATCCAACCGTGCAAGGAATAGTGAAAGCACCCAGATCTGCCTTCTTTTGTACCAGAGACCTCATGGCAATTGCACTGCAATGATGAAAATTATCTGCTAGTTCATAGCTCGCTGCCCTTTTCTTTGTCAAAAGGTCCTTCATGAATTTGGCATATCCTGGCATTTGCTCCAGTGCCTCCACCAAAGGCATATTTATAGTCAGCTGCTTTAGCATGGTCATGAATTTACTGAACTTGGTGTCATCAGCCTTCTTCTTCAGTCTCTGAGGAAAAGGTGGTGGTGGATTTGGAAGAGCTTTCTCCACTACTTCCTTTTTATTGTGCTTCCTATTATCAATCTTTTCAGACTGCTGGCATCTAGGTGTAGTATCATGAACGTTCTCATCCTGATCTTCAACTTCTACAGAATCATCACAATCTACTTCAATAACATTCTCCTCTATACTATCAACCACGGGCTTTCCCTTTGATGGATTTTCCAACACTTTACCACTCCTGGTTGTAATATCCAAACATGATCCATCTTTCCTTGGATTTTGGACAGTGTCACTCGATAAAGTGCCAGTTTTTCTTTGATTGAATGCTGCTGATAGTTGACTCATTTGTTGTTCCAGCTGTTTTATTGAAGTGGAATGCGAGTCAACCAATTGATTTATTAAGGACAAATCATTTTTTACCTTAGTTACTACCGTGTTGGTTGCCTCTACTCCTTTCAACAGCTTAGCCATCATGTCCTCCATGGACATCTTCCCAGAGCTAGGTGCAACAGCTTCACAATTTCTAGGAGGGACATACAAACCGCTCCTGTCATTCTTATTCTTCCAATTCTCTTGGTCTCGGTCTTTGTATCTGGATTTTTCATAATAGTTCCTACCTTGGTTTCCTTGGACATTGCCTCGGAAACCCCCCTGATTATTTAAGTAATTTGCTTCCTCTTTAAAATCAGAGTCATCTCTTCCCTGTGATACAACAACTTTGACCTTTTCTGTCTTCCCTGATAATAAATGCTTAGTAAGAAGGTCCATCTGCATTTTCATGTGAGCCATATCTTGGTCACGTTCCTCTTCTCTTCGCCTCTGTTGTGCCGTTATGCCACTAGATATAGTAGAGCTTTCTACCTTAGAATCCCTGGTATGCTAAGCTCTACTCTGCTTTGTCATACGATCCAGCATATCACATGCCTCAGTAAAAGTAAGGTCCATGAATGACCCACCCGCAGCATTATCTACCACTGGCTTAGTCACCGAGTTCAAAGCCCTATATAATATTTCCATCAAGTGGACATTGGTCATCTGATGATTTGGGCACCACATAAGCTTCTTCTTGAACCTCTCCCATGTCTCGTGGAGAGCTTCAGTTGGAAGTTGTCTGAAATTGCTTATCTCATCTCTTAATTGTGCTCTCTTGGATAGCAGAAAGAATCTTTCTAGGAAAGTTTCTTTCAGTTGTCTCCAATTAGTAATAGAGTCAGGAGTTAGCCCGTTTAACCATAGAGTTTCCTCTCCAGATAGAGACAATGGAAATAAGCACAGCCGGATCGTATTTTGTCCAACCCCTGGATTGTCAAATGATTTGCATGTTGAGATAAAATTAATAAGATGCATATTCGGATCGTCGCCTACAAGTCCACCAAATAACCCTTTGAGTTGCAATAGCTAGATCATGGTGCTAGTGATATTGAACTTGGCTCCGGGTTCCAAGGGCAGAGGAGTAATAGCCCCTGTGGCACTAGCCTCATCCAAGTCGTCATTATCATCATCAAAAGCAACCTACACAGCTCGGCGTTTAGGTCTCATTCTAGCTTGACGATCTCTGTTGACATTTCTGTTCACTGGTGCAACCACATCATCTGCACGCCTTGGATTTAATAACTCATCATCACCCAGGTCCTCATCATCAAGATTTGGTACCCGACCTGGGTTATTAGCATTCTGCTAATTTACTTGTGCAGTTGCCAATACAGCTAATCTAGCCTGCTCCTATTGAGTAGCTATCCTTTCAAGGTCGCGTTGCGCATCCATTCTGCCAATGAGATATGGTTCAAGATTTATAGGTAATAATGGCTGACCAGATCTTCGTGTATTTGGCATGCAATCCACTAAACCTGAACAAAACAAAAACAACAAACAAAAAGTAAAATTTGAGAATCTTTGACTAAAGGGTCTATTAACTATCACAAACTTAGTTGACATCCGTATTCCCCGGCAACGATGCCAAAATTTGATACGCCCAAATTACAACTCTCGTTAGAAAGTGTAAACGGTCGCTGTCAAATATAGAACCCAACTGGGTTGGGTGTCGAATCCCACAGGGA
>NW_025872240.1:0-3511 GCF_002878395.1 Capsicum annuum
TGACCTATGTGATTAGCATGCTTTTCAGGTACTAATAAGGAAGATTTCAGCACTTTAGGGACCTGTGGACAACAAAGGAAAACTTCACATAACAAGGAAAGCAGCTCTTGGACTGAATGTGGCGCATGAGAACTTTTTCCCGGGCAAACTCACTATTTTTAAATAGTTAAGGATGCAATAGCAATTTATTAGAGAAGGATGTTATTAAAAGCATTATTGCTGAATTTTTATTATTCATTATTCAGATTTTGTAATATTTTGGAAAACAGAGACAACGACTTAGGGGAAGCGGATGTAGAGAGGCAAACGTGCTTTCCTCTTATTCTCGCTAGTCATCTTTATCGCCGAGATTGTTCTAGTTTTGGTATGATGATTATGTCTATTTTGAGTTCTGTTTTATTCATGAGTAGCTAAGCTTATTTGTTAGGGTTACGGAAACCTTGTAGTATACTCTCTATTGCTATGAGTTTGTGAATTTATGATGTGTCACGCCACTTATATCATTACTCTCTTCATTTTGATTGAATTCTCATGGTTGCAAACATAGAGAATGCGCCATTATTGCAATAACTTGTTCGATAGAAAAGTTACTGTTTGGAAAAGAGAGTGTGACAAGAAAATAGGGTTTCCAACCTCTATTTACACGTTAATGGCCTAGCAGGATTAACTTCTTGGAGAGTTCATATAATTTGTTGTACACTTTGGGTTCGAAAGAACTAAAGTGAATAAATCCTTGATGGTTGAAAAACACTTGGGTTTAGAATTAGAATACGTCTCTCTATAAGTGCATGCATGCATAAACTTCGTATTACTCATAGTTAATAGAGAAGTAGAAACTACAAGGTGGACATAACCCTAACTTGTCATTCTCTGTGATCAATTATTATTACATATCATCTCATCGTTACACTGATAATATCATTGTGCACATAAACCAAAACCCCCTTATCTTGGAACCTTCGATCAACAGTCTAATAATAATCGCAATACTTAGTGTCCATAGTATTCCCTGTGGGATTCGACACCCAACCCAGTTGGGTTCTATATTTGACAGCAATTGCTTACACTTTCTAATGAGAGTTATCATTTGGGCGTATCAAATTTTGGCGCCGTTGCCGGGGAATACGGTTGTCAGCTAAGTTTGTGATAGTTAATAGACCCTTTGGTCAAAGATTCTCAAATTTTACTTTTTGTTTGTTGTTTTTGTTTTGTTCAGGTTTAGTGGAGTGCATGCCAAATACCCAAAGTTCTGGTCAGCCATTATTACCTATAAATCCTGAACCACATCTCATTGGCAGAATGGATGCACAACGAGACCTTGAAAGGAGGGCTGCTCAATAGGAGCAGGCTAGATTAGCTGCATTGGCAGCTGCGCAAGTAAATCAACAGAATGCTGATAACCCAGGTCGGCACCAAATCTTGATGATGAGGACCTGGGTGATGATGAGTTATTAAATCCAAGGCGTGCAGAAGATGTGGTTGTACTAGTGAATAGGAATGTCAATAGAGATCATCAAGCTAGAATGAGACCTGAACGCCGAGCTGTGCAGGTTGCTTTTGATGATGATGATGATGATTTGGATGGGGCTGGTGCCACAGGGGCTATTATTCCTCCCCCCTTGGCACCCGGAGCCAAGTTCAATATCACTAGCACCATGATCCAGCTATTGCAACTCAAAGGGTTATTTGGTGGACTTGCAGGCGACGACCCAAATATGCATCTGATTAATTTTATCTCAACATGTAAATCGTTTGATAATCCAGGGGTTGGACAGAATGCGATCCGACTGCGCTTATTTCCATTATCTCTATCTGGAGAGGCAACTCTATGGTTAAATGAGCTAACTCCTGACTCTATTACAAATTGGAGGCAAGTGAAAGAGGCTTTCCTAGAAAGATTCTTTCGGCCATCCAAGAGAGCACAATTAAGAGATGAGATAAGCAATTTCAGAAAGCTTCCAACTGAAGCTCTCCACGAGACATAGGAGAGCTTTAAGAAGAAGCTTATGCGGTGCCCAAATCATCAGATGACCAATGTCCACTTGATGGAAATATTATGTAGGGCTTTGAACTCGGTGACTAAGCCAGTGGTCGATAATGCTGCGGATGGGTCATTCATGGACCTTACTTTTATTGAAGCATGTGATATGCTGGATCGTATGACAAAGCAGAGTAGAGCTTGGCATACCAGGGATTCTAAGGTAGCAAGCTCTACTGTATCTATTGGTATGACGGCAGAACAAAGGCGAAGAGAAGAGGAACGCGACCAGGATATGGCTCACATAAAAACGCAGATGGACCTTCTTGCCAAGCATTTATTATCAGGGAAGACAGAAAAGGTCAAAGCTGTTGTATCACAGGGAAGAGATGACTCCGATTCTGAGGAGGAAGCAAATTACTTGAATAATCAGGGGGGTTTCCGAGGCAATGTCCAAGGAAACCAAGGTCGGAACTATTATGAAAAATCCGGATACAAGGACCAAGACCAAGGGAATTGGAAGAATAAAAATGACAGGAGCGGTTTGTATGTCCCTCCTAGAAATCGTGAAGCTGCTGCACCCAGCTCTGGGAAGATGTCCATGGAGGACATGATGGCTAAGCTTTTGAAAGGAGTGGAGGCAACAAACACGGGAGTAACTGAGGTAAAAAATGATTTGTCCTCAATAAATCAATTGGTTGACTCGCATTCCACTTCAATAAAATAGTTGGAACAATAAATGAGTCAACTATCAGCGACATTCAATCAAAGAAAAGCTGGCACTTTACCTAGTGACACTGTGCAAAATCCAAGAAAAGATGGATCATGTATGGCTATTACCACCAGGAGTGGTAAAGTGCTGGAAAATCCATCCAAGGGCAAGCCTGTGGTTGATAGTATAGAGGATAATGTTATTGAAGTAGATTGTGATGGTTTTGTAGAAGTTGAAAATCAGAATAAGAATGTTCATGATACTACACCTAGATGTCAGCAGTCTGAAAAGATTGATAATGGGAAGCACAATAAAAAGGAAGTGGTGGAGAAAACTCTTCCAAATCCACCACCACCTTTTCCTCAGAGACTGAAGAAGAAAGCTAATGACACCAAGTTCAGTAAATTCATGACCATGCTAAAGCAACTGACTATTAATGTGCCTTTGGTGGAGGCACTGGAGCAAATACCAGGGTACGCCAAATTTATGAAGGACCTTTTGACAAAGAAAAGGGCAGCGAGCTATGAACTGGCAGATAATTTTCATCATTGCAGTGCCATTGCCATGAGGTGTTTGGTACAGAAGAAGGCAGATCCGGGTGCTTTCACTATTCCTTGCACAGTTGGATCTTTAGACTTTGCTAAGGCTTTATGTGATCTAGGGGCTAGCATTAATTTGATGCCACTAGCTATCTATAGACAGTTGGGGTTGGGCGATCCTACACCAACCAACATGCGGCTTGTAATGGCAGATAGGTCGGTAAAATGACCTGTCGGTATCTTGTATGATGTATTAGTAAAGGTTTCTACCTTTATTTTTCC
>NW_025872241.1:0-707 GCF_002878395.1 Capsicum annuum
AGGAATAAGAATCAGGCAAGTATGTAAATAAAACTTAGACAAGTTCTTCCCCCTAAAGAAGTCCTGAACATAGTTCTTAATATCGTTTTGAATAATATCCTAGCAACTATGAAAAAACATACTAGAATATCCATCAGGCCCTGCTGCACTTGCCTTGCTCATACTGAGTTCATCTGAAGTTGTACGGTTTGTTGTTGCTGAGAATTGAGATAAGAACACAAAAGCCAGAGTTTTGGTTGTCTGGTAATAACATTCTTAATCTTTCATTTCGTTTAAATAAAGTTGTTACTTTGCTCTTCTTCTTCATTGTTTTAATGTATTATTACTTTTTTTTTGTAGTGCGTTTTTGATTTACTGATGAGAGTGTTAATGAAAATTGGATTTTGGTAGAACAATTTGTTAAGTACTTTGAGAGGTATCGAGAGATAATAGTCTTTGTGATTACGAAAAATAGGCATACAGGTAGACCCAGAGGTTCTGGGTTCATCATTTATGCAGATCCAACCGTTGTAGACACTGTTATAGCCAAAATCCATATTATCAATGACAAACTTGTAGACACTGTTATAGCCCAAAACCATATTATCAATGACAAACAAGTGAGTAGTTTATCTTCTGCTTTTATATACCTCCTCCTTTCATGTTCAATTGATGTTGAATTGGAGTTGTGAGATATTATAAAAGTATGCTCAACAAAGTTGAGCATA
>NW_025872241.1:807-2018 GCF_002878395.1 Capsicum annuum
CATATTATCAATGACAAACAAGTGAGTAGTTTATCTTCTGCTTTTATATACCTCCTCCTTTCATGTTCAATTGATGTTGAATTGGAGTTGTGAGATATTATAAAAGTATGCTCAACTTTGTTGACTACCTGTAATGTATATACACACTTTAGTTAGTCATACTTTAGGTAGAGGGTCTATGGGAAACGACCTCTCTATCTCTAAGTAGGGGTAACGTATGTTTATGGGATTACACTGGGAATATTGTTGTTCTAAGCCGAGTGACTGTTGTAAGCAACCTTTGTATTTTTATCTCTTTCTCATCTGATACTGAATGACATGTTGAAGGTTTGGCAGGACTATCATATACTCGTATGTAGCTTTCTTCTGGTAGATTTTCAGCATCTTGATTTGTGTGAATCATTTCTAGGTGAAAGGTTATATAAATGAAATGTCCATCTGCCTGGAAGATGAAGATGAAAGAATTTCAAATTTTGCCAACCTTTTCTTTCATGAGTTGTCAAAGAAAGGTAGCATATCTACCAAACTTCTCTTTCATCAGTAGGTAATAAAGAAGTCAATCTATCTTATCGCTTTCTAGTCTTTCTACAGTTGGGCTTCTTTCGTCTGCTGTTGCATGTTTTTGACTGTACACACACATAAAATAATACTATTTTTTTCTCTTTGAACTTAATGTTTACAGGGAGCAATCCAATTTATAACCTACTTCAAGATATTCTTGGAAAGTTATCTAGCCAGAACTAGACGGAAGAATCATTCTGCAACATCATACAATTTTTAATTACTTCAATTAAGAAGGTTCCATGAATTTGACTTGCTTCTTTGGGCTCTTCTGTAGAGAATTGATTGGAATGTTTGTATTTTTAGGACAAGCAAATGGAAACTCTTGTCGAGAAGCTTTGCAAAAGATTTTGTGGAGTTACTAGTATGGAATTTGAAAATTGTTTTGATTTATTTCCGTGAAGAATTTTTGTAATATGATCAACTATTTAGAAAAATCTAAGAGAAAAAATATATTGGGTACTTTTAGTTTGCAACGATATCTGTTCCCTAAGTTTACACTATGCTAAGCTTAAGAAGTTATTCTGCCCTTGGGTTTGGTCTGTTTACATATACTTTCTTGAAACTAAATGTGAAAATATGTATGTCTCTTTATTTTCGCCCCTAAACTTGACATTGAGGTTTACCACAACTTTCTGTGAGGTTTCACA
>NW_025872242.1:0-4083 GCF_002878395.1 Capsicum annuum
GGAATTTTGTGTCAGCTAAGAGTCATTTTATCTCTTACCTCAAAGCTAGAAAGCTTATTTCCCAGGGGTGTATTTAACATTTGGTTAGAGTCAAAGACACTAAGTCTGAGACTCCAACTCTCCAGTCTGTTATCGTCGTCAATGAGTTTCTGATTTCTTTCCAGATGATCTCCCAAGGACACCTCCTGATAGAGAGATAGAGTTCGGGATTTATCTTCTTTTTGATACTCAGCCCATTTCTATTCTTCATTACTGTATGGCCCCGACAGAACTTAAGAAGTTTAAAGAGCAACCCAAAGATCTACTAGATAAGGGTTTCATAAGGCCCAACGTTTCTCCTTGGGGTGCTCCTGTATTGTTTGTGAGAAAAAAAGATGGCTCTTTGCATATGTGCATTGATTACCGCCAACTAAATAAAGTCACCATAAAAAATAAGTACCCTGTTCCGAGAATAGATGATTTGTTTGACTAATTGCAAGGTGCAAGTTATTTCTCAAAGATAGACCTTCGTTCTGGCTATCATCAACTCAAAGTTAGGGAGTGTGACATCCTAAAAACTACTTTCTGAACTCGTTATGGCCATTTTGAGTTTCTTGTTATGTCTTTCGGGTTAACGAATACCCCAGCAGCTTTCATGGACCTCATGAATTGAGTGTTCAAATCATATCTAGATATGTTTGTGATAGTGTTCGTCGATGATATACTGGTGTACTCCCGTGGTGAGGATGAACATTCTGATCATCTTTGAACTGTCTTGCAAACCCTTAGAGATCACAAGTTGTTTTCCAAGTTTAGTAAGTGTGAGTTTTTGCTAAGGTCAGTTGCTTTTCTGGGTCATATCATCTCTTTTGAGGGTATTAGAGTTGATCCCCAAAATACGGAAGCTGTTAGAAATTGGCCTAGACCTATTTTTCTCACTGATATCCGAAGTTTCTTGGGTTTAGCTAGCTATTACCGCCATTTTGTTAAGGGTTTCTCCTCTATAACATATCCTATGACTTGGTTGACCCAAAAGAAAGTGAAGTTCTTGTGGTCCAAATCTTGTGAGAAGAGTTTTCAGGAGTTGAAGACTCGACTTTCTTTAGCCCTTGTTTTGACTTTTTCTGATGGTGTTGATGGTTTTGTGGTGTACTGTGATGCTTCAAGAGTTGAGTTGGGTTGCGTATTGATACAGAAGGGTAAGGTGATAGCTTATGATTCTAACTTATGATTCTAGACAGTTGAAACCCTATGAGAAAAATTACCCCACCCATGACCTTGAGTTGGCTGCTGTTGTGTTTGCTTTGAAAATCTGGAGACACTATTTGTATGGTGTCCATGTTGATATTTTCACTGATCATAAGAGTCTGCAGTATGTGTTCACCTAGAGAGAATTGAATCTTAAGCAGAGACGATGGTTAAAATTGTTAAAGGACTATGATATGAGTGTGCTGTACCATCCGGGCAAGGCCAATATTATGGCGGATGGCCTAAGTAGAGTGTCCATAGGTAGTGTTTCACCTGTGGTAGAAGGTAAGAAAGAGTTGTCTTGTGATGTACATCTTTTGGCTAGATTGGGGGTTAGGTTATTTGACTCTGCTGAACGTAGTATAGGGGTTCAGAGTAGTTTCGAATCCTCCTTGGTTTCGAAAGTGAAGGAAAAGGAATACTTAGATGCTAGTTTGGTCAGACTGAAGGAGTCAATCAAGGACCAAAAAGTAGAGGTTTTCTCCCAAGGGGGAGATAGTGTGTTGAGATTGCAGGATGGATTGTGTGTCCCGAATGTTGATGATCTGAGACAGAGGATTATGGCTGAAGCACATGGGTTGCAATATTCTATTCATCCTGGTGCCACCAAGATGTACCGAGACTTGCGGGAAATCTATTGGTGGAGTGGCATGAAGAAAGATATAGCAGCATTTGTAGCTAAGTGTGCAACATGCCAACAGGTTAAGGTTGAACACCAAAGACCTAGTGGTATGATGCAAGAGTTTAGTATTCCCACCTGGAAGTGTGAAGAGATAAATATGGACTTCGTGATTTGTTTACCTCCTTCCCGATGCCATCATGATTCCATTTGGGTTGTGGTTGATAGGTTGACTGAGTCTGCTCATTTATTGCCTGGTCATACTTCATATACTGCTGAGGATTACGCTAGATTGTATATCCAAGAGCTAGTTAGACTATATGGACTTCCCTTGTTTATCATTTCGGATAGGGGTACTCAGTTCACTTCACAATTTTGGAAAGATTTTCAGAAGGGTCTTGGTACCCAAGTGCTTTTGAGTTCTGCTTTTCATCTGCAGATCGATGGTCAGGCTGAGCAGACCATCCAGACCTTAGAGAATATGTTGAGATCTTGTGCACTTGACTTTAAGGGAAGTTGGGATGATCACTTACCATTGATAGAGTTTGCTTACAATAACAGTTTCCACTCTAGTATTGTCATGGCTCCGTTTGAAGCCATATATAGGAGGAACTGTAGATCACGCATAGGTTGGTTTGAGGTGGTGAAGCGGCTGTGAGTGGTCCTGATTCGGTATTTGAGGCTATGGAAAAAGTTAAGTTGATTAGGGAAAGGTTCAAAACTACGCAGAATCGTCAGAAGTCATATGCGGATGTTAGAAGGAGAGACCTTAAGTTTGAAGTTGGTGACCTAGTGTATCTTAAAATTTCACCCATGAGGGGGGTGAAGAGATTCAGAAAGAAGGGGAAGCTTAGTCCTCGTTATGTTGGTCCTTACAAAATTCTTAGCCGTGTTGGTAAGGTAGCTTATGAAGTCGAGTTGCCTTCCAAGTTGTCCTCTGTTCATCCAATATTCCATGTCTCCATGCTTAGAAAGCATATTAGCGATGTTGTGGTAGTGGATTCCTCTGTGAGTACTGACATTCAAGAAAATCTTTCTTATGATGAAATTCCTGTTGAGATTCTTGATTTCAGCGTCCGAAGACTAAGGAACAAAGAAGTTCCCTTGGTCAAGGTGTTGTGGCGAAACCAATCTGTTGAGGGTGTAACTTAGGAAACTAAGGCGGATGTGCGATCCAAGCACCCGCATCTATTTTCCGCGAACTATGATCAAGCCGAAGGTACCGTTCTTTCCTAAATCATGCACTTTTGATAAAAGTTACAGCAGTTCATCTATCATTTATTGTGTTCAACTGTAGTTTCTTGAATTTATGCATTCTATGTTGCATTCGGAGTGAGAAACGATGTGGTGATGAGTCTACCGAATTGTTTAAGCTGTATGATCTATTCCCTATCTAATCTTGGCATGTCTAGCATCATTCGAGGACGAATGTTTCCAAGGGGGGATGATGTAATATGTTGAAATTTTGTACGTAAACGTGTTGGGTTCTATCTTCTAGAATGAATTACAAATTTTCCCTGAGAAATGTCTTAGATTATGACCCACCATTGCGTAGAGTATCGAATAAGCTTTCCAACGATATGTGGATCATCCAAAACGAACACCCGAGCGACGAGTTATGATCATTCTGATCGAACCGTGAATAGTAGTGAACAGTAAAACGTGTAGGGAAAAGTACTGAGGCCTAACGTATTTTTTCTCCAATTTCAAACGATCATAACTCCTCATACACAATGAGCTGGATGAGATACTATATATCAATGGAAAGATATGAGAGTCCTCTTTCTAATGAAATTGATTTCATCCAATTTAAATATAGGAGTAAAACGTTACGGTTGATCTACTTCAGACTATCAAAATAGTCCACCAAAGGAGAGATTCGAGAATTTTATTTTATTTTTAAGGGGCGTCTTGGTCATTCCCCCTCACCCAAAATCTGTCCAAACCCTATATTAAAGCCTATTAGAAGCATTATATGTTATATTTCATCAAACTCCCTCAAATAGAAAACCCTAAGATACTACATCCAACTTCAAGAACCTCCAAAGTTCACCATTAATTCTGCAAATTTATTCAAGATTCCAAGTTCCTAGTTCAAGAACTCCAACAACCATCATTCAAAGGCACGGTTAACATCTCAAAAATGAGTATCAATCTAAAGTTCATCATTCAAGGTATGTGGGGGTTTTCAACAAGAACTCTCTTTCGTTCTTGTGCCCAAAAGTAATTTTCTTTAC
>NW_025872243.1:0-1215 GCF_002878395.1 Capsicum annuum
AAGATATTCTACACAGACTCTACAGTTATCCTAGTCTGTATTATTAGCTAGTATGGTCAAGTGGGGATGCCCACTTTATGTCTTGTAATAGTTCGTGTCAGTCTGAGTGCTTCCTTTATCACTACTTTCTAAAAAGAAAGAAAAACTGTTGAAGCACGCGTCCACAAAGGTACGAAAGAATACAAATAACGCATGTGACGATGGGGCCCAATGCGTACCCGACTTGCATTATTAAAGTTTTCTTTCTTATCCTTTTATCAAAAGGTGTCGGCCAATTATATTTCGGCCACGTAGAAGTTTTCAAAACCACTCCTTTATGTAGTTTTTGCCTATAAAAGGCACACTTTCTTGTAGTAGACGATCAGAGTGAAATCAACCAACTCCACATCTCCTTGTAATGTTTAACACCTTTCTCCCAAATAACCGGTATAACCCAGTGTTTTTCATATGAACTTTGTAACATCGTGTTTTCTATAAAGCTTGAAGTTTTTCTATTCAAATCTTTAAGGGGTTCCCGAAAGGGAAACCTCTCTCCTAGTTACTTCATGTAAGTTCTTATATTTTCCCCACAAAAATATTTCTATTTATGTTTATACTCTTATATATATGTTTGATAATTTCTGCATAACCATGTAAATTATATGTTTGATAATTTCTGCATAACCATGTAAATTACTTAAACATTCTTACCCTTAGTATATGGTTAGTCTCTTAATTTCTTAAGTATCAACGATGGATTAACCTGTAAATTCCTAGGAATTCTGGCCTTGTTAGTCCAACAAGTCTGCACTGTAGACGACGGATGAGTGTTATCTGCCAGAAAGAAAATTTTTCGGGGTGTGGTTAAAGAAGTATGATGTTAAGAATATAGATTAAGAGAAAGAGATGAACAGGGTATTAAAAAAAAAAAAAAAAAAAAAAAACACTCTGGGGAAACTAAGAACGATAGACATGAAGAAACCATAGGAAAGAGGGAGTACTGAGTAGGATTGTTTATAAACTGATTAACACCAATTTATTCAAACGATTTTCTAAAAACATTAAAGTCTATTATTATTAAGTAAATTATTTATTGAAAAAATTGAAATATCCGATTAGTTTGGCACCATTTAGTGAAAAATTATATATAATTATATATAGAAATATCCGATTATTTGAGTGAAAAATTATATATTGAAATATCGATATATATATATATATATATATATATATAAA
>NW_025872244.1:0-494 GCF_002878395.1 Capsicum annuum
AAAACTAAAAAATTATACCGATATTCAAAAATCAAACCGAACAAACCGAATGCGCCCCTAAATATAAGTAAGAAACAACTTATTTTTTTAGAAAATATTTCTCCTCCTTCATAACGAACACACCCCAAAAAATATTTTCTGAGATCAAAAAATATTTTTCTAAAATGTATTTTTACGCTTTAGCTAAAGATTAAAATGTATTTTTTGAAAAGTATTTTTTCATTCACCAACCAAACATTACTAACTATTTTTCGAAAAATATTTTCCATCCATCAACCAAACACAGGAAAACAAGTAAGAAATCTACTTGTTTTCCAAGAAAACATTTTCTAGGAAAACATTTTCCATGGAAAATATTTTCTTTCATACCAAGCACACCCTAAATCCAAGGAAAATGGCTTTCCTTCAAAAAGTAAAGAAAACATTTTTCAAAACTCTCTTTCAACCCACTTTAAAGTTGAAATGTTCATACAATTCTCAAAATCATCTACCCC
>NW_025872244.1:594-1256 GCF_002878395.1 Capsicum annuum
AGGTTCGAAAAAAGATTATTTTTCTAGAAAAATCACCAATTTTAAATGTTCACTACTTTAATCTTCAAAATCAAAATAAAAATACGAAATAACCGAACCGAATTTGTAAAAGTCGAACCAAACCGAAATAATTTTAGTTTGGTTATGATTGTCATTTTCGTCAATCCGAAAACTAAAAAATTATACCGATATTCAAAAATCAAACCGAACAAACCGAATGCGCCCCTAAATATAAGTAAGAAACAACTTATTTTTTTAGAAAATATTTCTCCTCCTTCATAACGAACACACCCCAAAAAATATTTTCTGAGATCAAAAAATATTTTTCTAAAATGTATTTTTACGCTTTAGCTAAAGATTAAAATGTATTTTTTGAAAAGTATTTTTTCATTCACCAACCAAACATTACTAACTATTTTTCGAAAAATATTTTCCATCCATCAACCAAACACAGGAAAACAAGTAAGAAATCTACTTGTTTTCCAAGAAAACATTTTCTAGGAAAACATTTTCCATGGAAAATATTTTCTTTCATACCAAGCACACCCTAAATCCAAGGAAAATGGCTTTCCTTCAAAAAGTAAAGAAAACATTTTTCAAAACTCTCTTTCAACCCACTTTAAAGTTGAAATGTTCATACAATTCTCAAAATCATCTACCCC
>NW_025872245.1:0-2230 GCF_002878395.1 Capsicum annuum
ATTGCCACGAGGTCTTTGGTACAGAAGAAGGAAGATCTGGGTTCTTTTACTATTCCTTGCACGGTTGGATCTTTAGACTTTGCTAAGACTTTATGTGATTTAAGGGCCAGCATTAATTTGATGCCACTAGCCATCTATCGACAGTTGGGGTTGGGCGATCCTACACCAACCAAAATGCGGCTTGTAATGGCAGATAGGTCGGTAAAATGACCTGTTGGTATCTTATATGATGTATTAGTAAAGGTGTCTACCTTTATTTTTCCTGCAGACTTTGTTATTTTGGATTGCGAGGTGGATTTTGAGGTGCCCATAATCTTGGGTCGACCTTTCCTCACAACAAAAAGTGTGCTTATTGATTTGTGAGCAAATGAGCTTTTATTTCGGATGAATGATGAAGTGGTACATTTTGATGTATACAAATCAATGAAGCAGCCCAAAGATATGAATGTGTTCTCTATAGCTGATGTTTATTATGAGGATGAGAAGGAATTATCTTTAGAGAAGTAGCTTACTGTTGAGCCATTGGCTGCTATGCTTTTGAACTTTGATCGTGAGGATGTTAAAGAGTACGAAGAAACTATCTGCGCTTTGACAGGAACGGGGTCGTATTCTTATGCCCCCAAGAAGCTGGACCTTGACCTTAAGAATCGACCTTCACCACCAGTGAAGCCATCCATTGAAGAGCCACCGGTGCTAAAATTGAAAGAGCTACCCAGTCATCTAAGGTATGTATTCTTGGGTAGTAGAAATACACTACCGGTTATTATTGCTGCTGATTTAGGTGAACAACAGGTAGAGGCTCTCATCTCTATTCTGAAAAGGTACAAGAGAGCTATTGGTTGGACTATTGTTGATATAATTGGTATCCCTCCTGGCATCTGTATGCACAAGATTCAGCAAGAGAAAGATTGTGTACCTACTATTGAGCATCAGCGATGTCTAAATCCACCTATGTAAGAGGTGGTGAAGAAAGAAATCATAAAATGGTTAGATGCAGGGGTAGTGTATCCAATCTCAGACAGTAAATAGGTGAGTCTTGTACAATGTGTGCCCAAAAAAGGGGGCATGACAGTAGTAGTGAACGAGAAGAATGAGCTAATTCCACTCAGGCCTGTCACAGGGTGGAGGGTGTGTATGGATTACCGAAAGCTAAACTCGTGGACGTTAAAGGACCACTTCCCAATGCCATTCATGGATCAAATACTTGATCGATTGGCAGGAAAGGGATGGTTTTGTTTCTTGGATGGTTATTCCGGATTTAATTAGATTTGCATTGCTCCTGAAGATCAGGAGAAGATTACTTTCACATGCCCATATGGTACTTTTGCATTCAAACGAATGCCATTTGGGCCATGTAATGCACCTGCCACTTTTCAGTGGTGTATGATGTCCAATTTCACTGATATGGTTGAAGACACCTTGGAGGTTTTTATGGATGACTTTTCGGTTGTAGGTGAGTCATTTGAGTCATGCTTGGCAAATCTGAGTATGGCTTTGCAGCGATGTGTGGAATTTAATCTGGTGCTAAATTGGGAGAAGTGTCATTTTATGGTTAAGGGAGGCATTGTTCTCGGGCATAAGGTCTTTGAAAAGGGAATTGAAGTAGATCAAGCCAAGATTGAATTTATCGAGAGACTACCACCTCCAATTTCTGTGAAGGGGGTTCGTAGTTTTCTCGGTCATGCTGGTTTTTATAGAAGGTTTATTAAAGACTTCTACAAGATTGCAAACCCATTATGCAAGCTTTTGGAGAAGGAGGCAAAGTTTTACTTTGGTGAAGATTGCTTAAAGGCATTTGAATGCCTCAAAGGAAAGCTAGTTGAAGCCCCTATTATTGTAGCACCCGATTGGTCTCTACCTTTCGAAGTTATGTGTGATGCAAGTGGTGTAGCCTTGGGTGCTGTACTTGGTTAGAAAAGAGAAAAACTATTTCATCCAATCTAATATGCGAGCAAGGCCTTGAATGGAGCACAGAAGAACTATACTATCACTGAACAAGAGCTTCTAGCGGTTGTTTATGCTTTCAAAAAGTTCTGTGCTTACTTGTTGGAAACCAAGGTAGTGGTTCATACAGATCATGCGGCTCTAAGATATCTAATGGCAAAGAAGGATGCCAAGCCAAGGCTAATTAGGTGGGTGTTACTGCTTCAAGAATTCAATTTCGAGGTAAAAGATAGAAAAGGTTGTGAAAACCAAGTAGCTGATCATCTATCTAGACTTGAGAATGAGC
>NW_025872245.1:2330-3773 GCF_002878395.1 Capsicum annuum
CTAATTAGGTGGGTGTTACTGCTTCAAGAATTCAATTTCGAGGTAAAAGATAGAAAAGGTTGTGAAGACCAAGTAGCTGATCATCTATCTAGACTTGAGAGTGAACACACAGTGCAGACCGACCTTGATATTGATGATGCATTCCCCGACGAAGAGATTCTAGCAACTATGGTGGAAAACTTACCGTGGTATGCAGATTTTGCTAACTACGTGGAAGCAAAGTGATTCCTGAGCATCTTTCCTTTCATCAAAAGAAAAAGTTCATGCATGATGTGAAACATTACTTTTGGGATGAGCCTAATCTTTTTCGACGATGTGCTAATGGTATTATTAGGCGGTGCATCCCAGATGTAGAGGTGCCTAGCATAATGGAAGCAAGCCATGCTTCCCAAGTTGGAGGTCACCATGCAGGTGATCGGACAGCCAAGAAAGTACTGCAAAGTGGCTACTATTGACCTTCATTATTCAAGGATGCCTACGATTTTGTAAGAAGATGTGATCAGTGTCAGCGGCAAGGTTCTATTTCAAAGCACCATGAGATGCCTATATCCAAAATGCTTGAAGTAGAGTTATTCGATGTCTGGGGTATTGACTTCATGGGCCCATTTTTGAGCTCATTTGGGATGAAATATATCTTAGTTGCTATGCATTACGTATCCAAATGGGTCGAAGCAGTCGCTCTAGCTGATAATGAAGGTAAGAGTGTTGTGGCATTCTGGAAGAGAAATATCTTCTCTCATTTTGGGGTACCCCGTACCATTGTAAGCGATGGAGGATCATATTTCTACAACAAGCTATTCAGAGCCGTATTGGCAAAGTATGGGGTTAAGCAACATAAGGTAGCTACACCGTACCACCCACAAACTAGTGGCCAGGTAGAGGTTTCAAATCGGGAAATCAAGTTGATCCTTGCTAAGACTGTGAATGCCAGCAGGAAAGATTGGTCCAGGAAGCTGGATGATGCCTTATGGGCATATAGGACCGCGTTTAAGACACCAATTGGCATGTCACCATACCAACTAGTTTATGGAAAGGCTTGTCACTTGCCAATTGAGCTAGAGCATAAAGCAATGTGGGCACTGAAGCAGCTTAACCTGAACTGGGATGATGCTATAGATATGAGATTAGGACAGCTGAACGAGATGGATGAATTCCATTTAAATGCATATGAAAGAGCAGATCTTTACAAAGAAAGGATGAAAACTACCATGATCGGAGAATTATCCAACAAAACTTTCATAAAGGCAATTTGGTACTCCTTTTCAACTCCAGACTGAAGCTGTTTCCAGGTAAGTTGAAGTCTAAATGGTCTGGTCCATTCAGAATCAGTCAAGTCCACTCATCTGGAGTAGTGGAGTTAGAAAACAATGATGGTAGTGTCTTTAAGGTGAATGGCCAAAGAGTGAAGCTATATATCGGTCCAACCGACTCGATAAAATGTAT
>NW_025872246.1:0-1791 GCF_002878395.1 Capsicum annuum
TTAAGAAGGCCCGGACTTCAGAACTCGGAACAGAACCTCAATAGTGAAGAATCCCAACTTCGATATCAAGCACTTTGAAACCCAAAAATTGGTCGAGATGGACGAAAAACTAAACCCAAAAATAGGAACGAAAATCGAGAGATCCAAAACCTGATTTCAAAAATGAATCGCAAAGAAAGTTAAACCTGAAAGCTCCGTAAATCCAATCGAACCCAAAAAACCTATAGAAATTGAGCTCCGATGAGCAGACGATGACCAAGAAATCTAAAATAGTCGGATTCCAACGAGATATCGTTCAGGAATCGAAGGAAAAAAAACTTTGGGGTTTAGGAGACTGATTCGGACAATAATTGATTGAAGCTGACTCTGGCACCGAGGTCGCCAGGAAAACTTGAACAGAAACCGGGTTTCTCTCCGGAATTCCGTCAAACACCCTCCATAACTTGCTTCTCTTTACTGTGCGGGTTGTCGATCTTCGAGTATGTGCGTGATTTTGTTTATGTGTATGCGTATGGTGTTAATCCATGGAAAAATATGGGTGATGTGTGTAGGTGTATGTTAATGGTGATGAGAGGTTCGATTTTTTGGAGTCGAAAAGAAAAAAATTGAGATCTGTTGTATATCTTCACTGTGAAGAAGATGAAGATCCTTTCTTTTCAAAATGGTTTCCGTATATCAATATATCATCCTTCCCTGGGTAGGTGGGGTCACGTGGGGTAGGGGGTAGGGAGGTGGTTTATTTTGGTTGGGTAGGTTGTTAGGATAAGATAGAATTAGTTAGGATAGGTTTTGTTAGGGATTTTGTTATAATTTTTTGTATTTTGTGAGGGTATAATAACATGGGTGAGGGTATACGGTAGGATAAAATAAAATAAGAAAATGGGTAAAAACGACATAGGGGAGGGACGGAATTAGGTGTCTACATCATGCCCCCTTTGAATGTAAACACGAAGTGTTTTCAGGCAAAGAAGTAGACAGCGAGACCAAATTTTGACCGACCATTATTCAAAGAAAGAAACAGAAGGAAGAAGGACAACCGGGTCTTGACTTAAGACATCCTTCCTACCAAAATTATGAGAGAATCAAGCCACGGGTATTTCAAAGGATTGGAAGAGAAGTGGACTATACCGAGTTGGAGAGTCAAGTGAGGTTCCGTCGAGGTTCCGGTCCGCGGCTCTGTCATTACATCAAAATGAAAATTACAAGTTAAAACATAAATGAAATTACAAAAATCCTATCTATACAACTTCTGTTGGCTCTTGACTCGACTTTTATCACCCTATTCTTCAGGCGGGCTCCTGACTTGCAATTTCTTCCAACTTGTTGCTTGGCTTTCAATTGCTTCGCTTTGTTGCTTGACTTTTCATTTTTTTCAACCTATTCTCCAGGCGGGCTCCTGACTTTCTATACATCACCTTGTTGCTAGACTTTCATTTTTTCACTCCGTTCTCCAGGCGGGCTCCTGACTTGTTATTTCATCACCGTGTTCCTGAAACCCAAAATTAAAACTAGAACGAAAATTATCCCAAACAAAATTATAGTAAAGTAGTATTTCATTTTTGAAAGCATTGTCCCATTTTACTGGAGGATCCTAAACATAAAGTAAAATCCCATTTTTCAGGAGGGTCCTGAGCAGAAAGTAAAATCCCATTTTTCAGAAGGGTCCTGAACATAAAGTAAAGTCCCATTTTTCAGGAGGGTCCTGAACATAAAGTAAAATCCCATTTTTCAGGAGGGTCCTGAACATAAAGTAAAATCCCATTTTTCAGGAGGGTCCTGAACATAAAGTAA
>NW_025872246.1:1891-4881 GCF_002878395.1 Capsicum annuum
ATTTTTCAGGAGGGTCCTGAACATAAAGTAAAATCCCATTTTTTCAGGAGGGTCCTGAACATAAAGTAAAATCCCATTTTTCAGGAGGGTCCTAAACATAAAGTAAATTCCCATTTTTCAGGAGGGTCCTAAATAGAAAGTAAAATCCTATTTTACAGGAGGGTCCTGAACATAAAGTAAAATCCCATTTTCCAGGAGGGTCCTGAACATAAAGTAAAATCCCATTTTTCAGGAGGGTCCTGAAAAGAAAGTAAAATCCCATTTTCAGGAGGGTCCTGAACATAAAGTGAAATCCCATTTTTCAGGAGGGTCCTGAACAGAAAGTAAACTCCCATTTTTCAGGAGGGTCCTGGACTGAAAGTAAATTCTCATTTTTCAGGAGGGTCCTGAACATAATGTAAAATCTCATTTTTCAGGAGGGTCCTGAACATAAAGTAAAATCCCATTTTTCAGGAGGGTCCTGAACATAAAGTAAAATCCCATTTTTCAGGAGGGTCCTAAACTAAAAGTAGATTCCCATTTTTCAGGAGGGTCCTGAACATAAAGTAAAACCCCCACGGATGTGCATTTCCAATGGTAGCTGAAATAAGTGAAGCGAATTTACCCCTATTTCAACAAAGAAAATTTGTCAGTTTAAACTTAGTGGTGGCTTGCAGATCTTGGCTTCTCAAGCCCAGCACTTGTTCCTTTCATCTTTGTTCTAAATCGCTAACACTTTCCCTGTCTTGCCGCATCATTGACCCGAATCCATATTGAGGGAAGTGAGTGCTGACTCGAACAATGGTTTCCACTTTACCATGCCCTGAGGTGCACTTTTTTTCCAAATCTGAATGTTTCTACGAATCCAATAGTCTGTCGGTTGATAGACTTCCTTTGCTTCGTGTTGAATTACGATCATATTTCTTTCCTGTGCTGTTCCTTGGCTTTTCCTCGTATAATTGGAAAGACTGGTAGTAAATTTTGAAATCCTTTCTCGCTTGTTTTGACACAGACTTGACTTAAAATGTAAAGAAATGATGGTGACTTTTATTTTGATAAATGACATAAAAAGACAAAAAGCATGAATATGTAAATGAAAGAAAAGGGCAATGTCCCATATTCCAAAAAGAAAACTTATCTGAATACGACAACCAAGTCCAATGAGTAGGACATGCATTTTGGATTGAGCTGCCTGATCTTCCTATCCAAACTCCCCATTTGTTGTTGATTTCGTGCCTTTTACTGCTGAGCCGCTTCTTCAAATCCATTGGACTCATACATCACATTCTATTGACGTCATCTGAAAAGACTTTCGTCAACAAATCTCTTTCTTTTCACTTTTCGCTTTTCTCTTAAACTCCCCATCGTCTTACGGTGCCCGTGAGGGTTTTCACCAATAAGACTCTCATTTTTATTTCTCTCCACTCACCATCGCCTTATGGTGCCTGCAAAGGTTTTCACCAATAAGACTCTCATTTTCATTTTCTCTCAACTCACTATCGCCTTATGATGCCCACGGGGGTCTTCACCAATAAGACTCTCTCATTTTTGTATTTCTTTCCTGATTTCTTATGCTGAAGGAGACAAGTGGTACTTCACAATGTATTATTATATCTATTGGATGCTTAGCCTTAAACATTATCAAAAATTGATCTGAAGGACTTTCTTTGGTTGTAACTTGGCTTTTGGTTAAGGTTAGAAAAGATGGTAAGGGGCTCAAACGATACTTGAAGTGGGGGTGGGACTTACAACTTTTGGAATCGACTCAAAGAACACATTAACTCATGCCCCAGTTTTGTTGACTGGGTGAATCTTAAATCTTTATTTGGTTGGACTGAGCCCAAAATAGGGCAGCCTACGTATCTTACTCCCGAGAGAGGAGAATCAGGTCGAACGTAGTTCCATCAGCTTGTTCTTTGTTTTGATTTGATTTTGATTTTTTTTTGAACTCTTTGTTTTATTCTTATTTTCTTGACATTTATCTTTGACTCTATTTTGATTCCAAAAGAGGGATATGAAAGAAAAATAAAATAAAGCTCAAATGGGTAAACAAAGGATGACACAATGTTTGGATAGAAGAATAAAATGCCTTCATCATATCAATCTTCAAAAATGCAAGTACTAAACATGCAATACAATCAACAAAGGATCAAATATCATACGTAATATCTTTTGACCGCATCAGCATTGATAGCCATTTCTGCCATTTTACCTTCAATATCTGTCAAATATAAGGCTCCATTGGGCAACACTTTCTTTACAACAAAGGGACCTTGCCAGTTAGGGGAGAACTTGCCTTTCGCTTCAACCTGGTGAGAAAGGATACGTCTCAATACCAACTGACCAACTTCAAAATTCCTGGGACAGACCTTTTTGTTATACGCTCGAGCCATCCTTCTCTGATACAACTGGCCATGACACACAGACGTTAGCCTTTTTTCCTCAATCAAACTCAAATGTTCCATTCGGATTTTTACCCATTCATCATCATCAATCTCCGCTTCTACAATGACGCAAAGAGAGGGAATTTCAACTTCTGCAGGGATGACTGCTTCTGTCCCATACACTAATAAATATGGAGTTGCCCCTGTTGAAGTGCGAACAGTGGTGCGATAACCTAGCAATGCAAATGGCAACTTTTCATGCCACTATCTAGATCCTTGTACCATTTTTTGTAGTATCTTTTTTATATTCTTATTGGCAGCTTCTACAGCACCATTGGCCTTTGGGCGATACGGAGTAGAATTTCGATGTGCGATCTTAAATTGTTGACATACTTCTTGCATCAAATGACTATTGAGATTGGCAGCATTGTCTGTAATGATCATCTTAGAAATTCCAAATCTACAAATGATATTGGCATGAACAAAATCTACCACAGCCTTCTTTGTTACTGACTTGAAAGTTACTGCTTCTACCCACTTTGTGAAGTAGTCAATGGCTACCAAAATGAATCTACGTCCATTTGATGCCTTCGGCTCAATCGGTCCAATCACATCCATTCCCTAAGC
>NW_025872247.1:0-1723 GCF_002878395.1 Capsicum annuum
TGAGGATATGGTGGTATTTAATGTATAAATACCACCATATCCTCACACAAAACATACAAAGATCCCATCTTAGGCATCATCAAACTCCAACCACATGAACATCAACCACCAACAACATAAACATCATAATACATAATTTAGAAGATGGTTCTTGTGCTTCATGGATGAAAGGAGTCCATAAATCAACTCACGCATACCTTAGAAGGAAGATTCTTGATGATTGATGGAGGAATTTCCTTGAAATTAGATCTTCAAGATTAATTATATAACCCTAGTTATTTTTCCCTTTTAGTGCTCTTGGATGATGAACTTAAGATGTTAGTAGGGTTGTAATATAATTAGAAGCTATATATTTTGTGGGGTTAAGTTTAGGGATGTGTAAGGAGTGTTACAAGGCTTAATACCCTCAAAATAACTCAAAACGGAGTGCTTAAGTCACTTGAAACCATAAGATATGCGCCGCATATGATATTGCATATATTTACATAGGCGCCGCATATGATATCGCCTAAATTTACATAGGCGCCACATATGATATCGCCTATATATACATAGGCCCCGCATATGCTATTGCCTATATTTACATAGGCGCCACATATGATATCACCTATATATACATAGGCCCCGCATATGCTATTGCCTATATTTACATAGGCGCCACATATGCTATCGCATATGCTTTCCAGTGGCCATGTGCGATTGGTTAGGCGATGCACTCTATTTCGCAAAGCCATAACTCCTAGCTCGGGTGTCAGATTTTGATGAAATTGGTATCGTTGGAAAGCTAATTCGATTCTCTATAATTTGGTGGGTATAAATATGTAGAAATACCATATTAACATCAAGTTATACTCGTTCAAATATGATCCTTATGAAATCGAATGCTAAAACTTGATGGATTCAAAAACTCTTAGCTTGTATTACCTTAAGTGACTCATATGAACTTGCATAATGCATCATAAGCTATATTATCACTAGGATACTCATTGTAAGTCATGTACTCAAGTATCAATCACAGGATAGGAGATTTCATATGTAGGAAAAATGGTTCGTCTCTAGCTTAGAAATATATGGGGTATTACACCCCATCCTTGAGTTCACTCGGTGCTGAATCCTACTCCCAACTGAATAGACACTGAACTGAGTATACTGGACTGAACTAGACTAAGTTCATTGAGTTTACTGAGTTTTCCTGAGTTCTGTAACTGACTGAGTTCTACTGAGTTCTAAAATTAACTGAGAGTTCTGCTGATCGTGATAAAACTAAGATTACTCTGTGACTGATACTGGCTCTAGGAAGAAAAATAAATTTTCGGGTATTAAATACCCCCAGGACTCGATAGCATGAGTAGTAATGAGACATGACAACCCTTACATACTTGGCAATAGCCAACAACTCACAATACAATCATTGAGGCATTTTATCAAGCATTTGCAAGTCATGAACATGTACATGAATAGGAATTTCTTGTCAACATACTATAATGGCACTATTTCATCCACATAGGCATTTTTTCAAACATATGGGGATCATGCTTTGGTCACACAATAATTAATACATCCTATTACCATGGCTACATCCATGTACTTGAAAATTGAAGGGCTTATCATGAACATCATGTAAATCATCACATAATAGAATAAATTCTTGTAATTAATAGTTTATAACATGTATCAAAACCCAACAACAACATAAACATGAAATTCAATTCAAGTAACTCAT
>NW_025872248.1:0-1963 GCF_002878395.1 Capsicum annuum
GTATGAAAATAAACTTGGTTGCAAGACTAATGTTAATAATAGAATCTTCATAGAAAATGCATCTCAATGCAAGAGAATATGTGAAAGAAATGACAATTCCGCCAAGTCAAAAATAAATTTAACTGAAACGGATGATATAATTATTGCGGTCATTTCAGAAATGAATATTGAGACCAATGTGAGAAATTGGGTGGTAGACTCTTGTGCTACTAGGCATATTTGTATAAATAAAAATAATTTTATATCATACACCCAAGTTGAGAAAGAAGAAGAAATTATTTATTTTGGGACCTCGAGAACTATTTAAGTTTTTGGAAAAGGCAAAGTTCTTCTCAAACTCTCATCTGGTAAAACTTTGGCATTAAGTAATGTGCTGCATGTTCCTAATATCAGAATTAATTTGATTTCTGTGGCATTATTAGAAAAAGCTGGAATAAAGGTTATATTTGAAAATAACGAGGTCATATTAACCAAAAACGATATTCTTATTAGAAATGGACGTTGTAATCATGGACTTTATGTACTTTATATTATCAATGATAATGCATTAGCTTTTGTTTATATGACTGAGTCTATTTCTTGATACGATTCAAATGGCCGCCTTAACTTTCAATGACATCATTCGAAGTCAGTATGTGGGGCATCAAGTTTTGGTCGCATTAAGGAAATGGGATCCTACATGGAGGGGCCGATTTGAGTACACCAAAGAGCAATCCCACGTGTGAAAGATTATTTGGAGCATTGAAGATTGAGGACTCACGGTTTTGGGCCTTTATTAAGGACATTTTGGTTACTTAGCCTTGTCCAAGTAACACTCCATAACCACCCCTTTTCATTAAGGGTATTGTGGTTATTTTGTTATGTAATAAGTTAGACTATAAATAGGTTCTATTAGTTGATTTGCTAGTTAGTTTATGAATGATGAATGTATGAAGCACTTGAAAATCCTCTCTCTTGAGAGTAGACCACCTTACTGTAGTCTTAGTTAGGGCTTGGAAAAGTCATCTTAGTATAAGGCTTGGAAAAACCAATATTGAGCTTTGCTTGAAAACGGTGGATCTTGAGGTGAGTTGATTTCCTTGGCGGTCACCGTAAGAGTGTAGTTTTGATTATTACATTCATTAGGGTTAGTGTTGAAATACACTTGGTTCTTAATCTTGTAATAATCTTGGGCTCACTATCTATCCTTTCATTATTTTGTAAATCCGTGTGTTTTTGTGTTTGTCATCTTGTATCCCTTTGTGTTGCTTGTTCTTCTCACGTTTTGTGGACTGTTTTGGCATCTTGGTAGGCTGATTTGTATCATTTGGTATCAGAGCATGACTTGATCTTATTCCCACAAGATCAATCCTGGGCTCTTCAATTTGAAAATTAAAAAAAAAGGTGTTAGAAAACTGAAAAATCCAAAAAGAGGCAAATCTATCTATTTTTTTGGTGTTCTTGGTCGAACTTGTGTTCTTGTTGTTGTTATTGTTTTGGCCGAGATTTGTGTCTAAATCTAGGTGTGTTTTGATTGTCTTAGTTGTTTCTAAGTGTTAGTTTTGTCTTCACTAACACCCTTGAGTCTAGGTCCAAGTTGAGCTTGAACATTGTTGTTGGTATTGTTGTTACGGTTTTAAGAACTTGAACATTGTTGGTGTTGTTGTGTGGACCAAAACTTGAAGGTGGTTTGAGCTCGTGTTGTTGGTATTTTGTTGTGATTTTTCAGCTTGAAAAAGGTGTTGTTGATTGTTGGAGATTCAATGTGAGGCTAGGTTTTAAAACTTCTATTGAAAGTTCTTGTTGTTATAGACTATCTTTATGTCTAGTTGCAAAAAAGCTCTTCAATATTGTTGTTTGATCCAAAAGCCAAGTGGAAAAAAGTGAGGCCTTTGTTAGTATTTAAAACAAATCCCAAAGACCTACCAAAAGGGAAGGGGGACAAAAAGATCTACAAAAAACCTGGTACTAAAAGAGGGAAAAA
>NW_025872249.1:0-1891 GCF_002878395.1 Capsicum annuum
TAACCTATCTTAAAATACATTTTAAGATAGGTTAATACTGTCAAAAATTTATCTTTTCTCTTATGGCCAAACAATTCTAGCTATTGAATTTATTAATAGAATCGTGGCACATTCCAACACTTTCTTTTTTCCGATGGAAAAACTAGTCATATTTAGCTTCATGATACTTGTATTCACAATGCATGATTGAAAGGTCCAGCACTTTTGGGAAACATAGATTTTACCACTTACTCCAATGATACTTATTTCTACCATCACTAGTTCCCCAAAGAAAATTAGCAAAATGCATCTCGATAAGGCAGATGGTACCCTTTGGCAGGTTGAGGGCAGAGAGAGTATAAATAAGTATGGATTGCAGGACATGCTTAATAAGTGTAATTTTTCCACCATCAGAAAGCTTGCTACTTTGCCATTCATTTAGCCGATTAGCAATTTTTGCAAGCATACTATCAAAATAGCTGAGATTTTTCTTTCCACTATACATTGGACAACCCAAATAACTGAAAGGAAATTTTTTATCCATATAACCAGTCATTTTTCTTATTCTGTTAATCCTATGAGGAGATGTATTTGGAGCGGTTACGAAAAAGCTCGTCATTATTCACTTTTTGACCAGAGGCTTTTTCGTACCTCCTGATTTGATGCTTAATGAGTTTGATCGTCTTGTTGTTACCCCCGCTAAAAATCACTATATCATTAGCGTAAGCTAGATGATTAATTATATGGCCATTGTTATTCATGCTGAAAGGAGTAAAATTCTCATCGGAGTTTAGATTGTTCAACATTGTAGATAAAAGCTCAGAGCTAATAATGAAGAGAGAAGGAGAGAGGGGATCACCTTGTTTAAGGCCATGGGAGGAGCTAAAAAACCCTACCGTAGTTCCATTAATGAGAATGGAATACCTGCATTGGCAATAATCATCCAAATCATATCAAGCCAAATGCCAGAAAAACCGAACCTCTTCATAACACTCATTAAAAAATTCCATGACATTTTATCATATGCGTTGGCCATATCAAGCTTCATTATTAGATTGCCGCCTTTATTGTATTGCTTAATACTCTGAGCAATCTCTTGAGTAAGTAAAATATTATCAGTAATTAATCTACCTTTAACAAAACCACTTTGATTATCAGAGATTATCCTACCCAACAGGGGATTAAGCCTATTAGCAAGAATTTTGGAAATAATTTTACAAGTGAAATTACTCAAACTAATAGGTGTAAGTTCAGAAAAATTAGATGGAGAATCTATTTTAGGAATAAGAATCAGGAAAGTATGTAAATAAAACTTAGACAAGTTCTTCCCCCTAAAGAAATCCTGAACATAGTTCTTAATATCATTTTGAATAATATCCTAGCAACTATAAAAAAACATACCAGAATATCCATCAGGCCCTGCTGCACTTGCCGCACTCATACTGAGTTCATCTGAAGTTGTACGGTTTGTTGTTGCTGAGAATAGAAATAAGAACACAAAAGCCATAATTTTGGTCGTCAGGTAATAACATTCTTAATCTTTCATTTCGTTTAAACAAAGTTGTTACTTTGCGCTTCTTCTTCATTGTTTTAATGTATTATTACTATTTTTTTTTGTAGTTGGTTTTTGATTTACTGACGAGAGTGTTAATGAAAATTGAATTTTGGTAGAACAATTTGTTAAGTACTTTGAGAGGTATCGAGAGATAATAGACTTGGTAATTACGAAAAATAGGCATACAAGTAGACCCAGAGGTTCTAGGTTCATCATTTATGCAGATCCAACCGTTGTAGACACTGTTATAGCCAAAAGCCATATTATCAATGACAAACTTGTAGACACTGTTATAGCTCAAAACCATATTATCAATGACAAACAAGTGAGTAGTTTAGCTTCTGCTTTTGTGTACCT
>NW_025872250.1:0-2587 GCF_002878395.1 Capsicum annuum
AAGAAATGATGGTGACTTTTATTTTGATAAATGACATAAAAAGACAAAAAGCATGAATATGTAAATGAAAGAAAAGGGCAATGTCCCATATTCAAAAAGAAAACTTATCTGAATACGACAACCAACTCCAATGAGTATGACATGCATTTTGGATTGAGCTGCCTGATCTTCCTATCCATTGGACTTATACATCACATTCGATTGACGACATCTTAAAAGACTTTCGCCAACAAATCTCTTTCTTCTCACTTTTCACTTTTCTTTTGTACTCTCCATCGCCTTACGGTGCCCGTGAGGGTTTTCACCAATAAGACTCTCTCATTTTTCTTTCTCTCAACTCACCATCGCCTTATTGTGCCTGCAAAGGTTTTCACCAATAAGACTCTCTCATTTTTGTATTTCTTTCCTGATTTCTTATGCTGAGGGAGATAAGCGGTACTTCACAATATATCATCATATCCATTGCATGCTTAGCCTTAACATTATCAAAAATTGATCTGAAGGACTTTCTTTGGTTGTAACTTGGTTTTTGGTTAAGGTTAAAAAAGATGGTAAAGGGCTCAAACGATACTTGAAGTGGGGGTGGGACTTACAACTTTTGGAATCGACTCAAACAACACATTAACTCATGCCCCAATTTTGTTGACTGGGTGAATCTTAGATCTTTATTTGGTTGGACCGAGCTCGAAATAGGGCAGCCTTCGTATCTCACTCCCGAGAGAGGAGAATCAGGTCGCACGTAGTTCCATCAGCTTGTTCTTTGTTTTGATTTGATTTTGATTTTCGATTTTTTTTCGAACTCTTTTTTTATTCTTATTTTCTTGACATTTATCTTTGACTTTATTTTGATTCCAAAAGAGGGATATGAAACAAAAATAAAACGAAGCTCAAATGGGTAAACAAAGGATGACACCATGTTTGGATAGAAGAATAAAATGCCTTCGTCATGTCAATCTTCAAAAATACAAGTACTAAACATACAATAAAATCAACAAAGGATCAAATATCATACATAATATTTTTTGACCGCATCAGCATTGATAGCCATTTCTGCCATTTTGCCTTCAATATCTGTCAAATATAAGGCTCTATTGGGCAATACTTTCTTCACAACGAAGGGACCTTACCAGTTAGGGGAGAATTTGCCTTTCGCTTCAACCTGGTGAGGAAGGATACGTCTCAATACCAACTGACCAACTTCAAAATTCCTGGGATGGACCTTTTTGTTATACGCTTGAGCCATCCTACTCTGATACAACTGGCCATGACACACAGACGTTAGCCTTTTTTCCTCAATCAAACTCAAATGTTCCTGTCGGGTTTTTACCCATTCGTCATCATCAATATCTGCTTCTACAATGACTCGAAGAGAGGGAATTTCAACTTCTGCAGGGATGACTGCTTCTGTCCCATACACCAATAAATATGGAGTTGCCCCTGTTGAAGTGCGAACAGTGGTGCGGTAACCTAGCAATGCAAATGGCAACTTTTCATGCTAATGTCTAGACCCTTGTACCATTTTTTGCAGTATCTTTTTTATATTCTTATTAGCGGCTTCTACAGCACCATTGACCTTTGGGCGATATGGAGTAGAATTTCGATGCGTGATCTTAAACTGTTGACATACTTCTTGCATCAAATGACTATTGAGATTGGCAGCATTGTCTGTAATGATCCTCTTAGGAATTCCAAATCTCCAAATGATATTGGCATGAACAAAATCTAACACAACTTTCTTTTTCACTGACTTGAAAGTTGCTGCTTCTACCCACTTTGTGAAGAAGTCAATGGCTACCAAAATAAATCTATGCCCATTTGATGCCTTCGGCTCAATCGGTCCAATCACATCCATTCCCCAAGCCACGAATGGCCATGGAGCGGCCATTGCATGCAACTCAACAGGAGGAGAACGTATCAGATCATCTTGTACCTGAAATTGATGACACTTCCGAACAAATTGAATAGAATCCCTTTCTATAGTAAGCCAGTAATAACCTGCTCGAAGAATCTTCTTTGACAAGACATGACCGTTCATATGCGACCCGCATACTCCAGAGTGTATTTCGACCATGATTGCCGAGGCTTCTCTTGCGTCTACACACCTTAAAAGTCCCAGATCTGGGGTCCTCTTATACAAGATTCTCCCACTTAAGAAAAATCCACTAGCCAAATGCCTAATAGTCCTCTTTTGATCGTTGGTGGCATATGCTGGGTACTCTTCTGACTGAATGTACCGCTTGATATCCAAGAACCAAGGTTCTCCATCGAGCTCTTCTTCAATCGCATTACAATAAGCATGCTAATCACGACTCTGTATATGCACTGGATCGATGTAGGCTTTCTCAGGATGTTGGAGCATTGATGATAGAGTGGCTAAAGCATCAACAATTTTATTATGAATCCTTGGAATATGCCTAAATTTTACTAACATAAACCGTTGACATAGCTCTTGCAAGCATTGTCGATACGGGATGAGCTTAAAATCTTGCGTCTCCCAATCGCCTTGAATTTGATGGACGAGCAAATCTGAATCTCCCAATACTAATAATTCTTGGACTCCCATATCAATAGCTAACCTCAAACCAAG
>NW_025872251.1:0-820 GCF_002878395.1 Capsicum annuum
CAGGTAGTCAACAAAGTTGACTACCTGTAATGTATATACACACTTTAGTTAGTCATGCTTTAGGTAGAGGGTCTAAGGGAAACAACCTCTCTATCTCTAAGTAGGGGTAACGTATGTATATGGGATTACACTGGGAATATTGTTGTTCTAAGCCGAGTGACTGTTGTAAGCAACCTCTCTATCTCTATCTCTTTCTCATCTGATACTGAATGATATGTTGAAGGTTTGGCAGGACAATCATACACTCGTATGTAGCTTTCTTGTGGTCGACTTTTAGCATCTTGATTTGTGTGAATCATTTCTAGGTGAACGGTTTTATAAATGAAATGTCCATCTGCCTGGAAGATGAAGATGAAAGAATTTCAAATCTTGCCAACCTTTTCTTTCATGAGTTGTCAAAGAAAGGTAGCATATCTACTAAACATTTCTTTCATCAGTTGGTAATAAAGAAGTCAATCTATCTTATCTCTTTTTAGTCTTTCTACATTCGAGCTTTTTTCGTCTGCTGTTTCATGTTTTTGACTGTACACACACATCAAATAATACTGTTTTTTTCCTCTTTGAACTTAATGTTTACAGGGAGCAATCCAATTTATAACCTACTTCAAGATATTCTTGGAAAGTTATCTAGCCAGAACTCGAAGGAAGAATCATTCTGCAACATCATGCAATTTTTAATTGCTTCAATTAAGAAGGTTCCATGAATTTGACTTGCTTCTTTGGGCTCTTCTGTAGAGAATTGATTGGAATGTTTGTATATTTAGGACAAGCAAATGGAAGCTCTTGTCGAGAAGCTTTGCAAAAGATTTTGTGGAGTTAC
>NW_025872251.1:920-1475 GCF_002878395.1 Capsicum annuum
CAGGTAGTCAACAAAGTTGACTACCTGTAATGTATATACACACTTTAGTTAGTCATGCTTTAGGTAGAGGGTCTAAGGGAAACAACCTCTCTATCTCTAAGTAGGGGTAACGTATGTATATGGGATTACACTGGGAATATTGTTGTTCTAAGCCGAGTGACTGTTGTAAGCAACCTCTCTATCTCTATCTCTTTCTCATCTGATACTGAATGATATGTTGAAGGTTTGGCAGGACAATCATACACTCGTATGTAGCTTTCTTGTGGTCGACTTTTAGCATCTTGATTTGTGTGAATCATTTCTAGGTGAACGGTTTTATAAATGAAATGTCCATCTGCCTGGAAGATGAAGATGAAAGAATTTCAAATCTTGCCAACCTTTTCTTTCATGAGTTGTCAAAGAAAGGTAGCATATCTACTAAACATTTCTTTCATCAGTTGGTAATAAAGAAGTCAATCTATCTTATCTCTTTTTAGTCTTTCTACATTCGAGCTTTTTTCGTCTGCTGTTTCATGTTTTTGACTGTACACACACATCAAATAATACTGTTTTTTT
>NW_025872252.1:0-565 GCF_002878395.1 Capsicum annuum
CCGATTTTCTAACAAGAGAATTTTTACAGGGCCAACATGAGACCCTCATCTCTGGGCAAAGTCCCAGCAGAAACCAGACAAGACCAAGCTCGAATGGCTAGACCATTTGATCCTCCATCTACAGTAACAAATCCTTTAAGACCATTGGTCCCTCAAAGGCCTACATTAAAGTCAGAACTTCAGACACCATTTGCAAACAAATACTCGGCTTTGGCAGAATTTCCGAAGCTCACTCCACCAATGCCAAGTAAATTGGTTGACTTGAAAACAACTAAGCCTTTTGATAAGGGGCAATCATCCAGTACATCGGTCCAAACCAAACAGAGTTATGCAATGAAGGCCCCTGAGACCTTTGCACAGGCCGTAGATCCTTCGGCGGTCACTCCCAAACAAACCTCTCCAATCAGAGAAGAATTCAAATTTATTACCACCCAGGTAATGCCAATCATTGCTTTAGACAAAGCATATGAGGGATATCCGTTAGAACAGCTGATTAAGCTTGTCTATAATGACAAGAATTTTGTGGATACGGAAAATCCTATTAAAACAAGAAGGTATTATGAGG
>NW_025872252.1:665-3265 GCF_002878395.1 Capsicum annuum
CAAACCAAACAGAGTTATGCAATGAAGGCCCCTGAGACCTTTGCACAGGCCGTAGATCCTTCGGCGGTCACTCCCAAACAAACCTCTCCAATCAGAGAAGAATTCAAATTTATTACCACCCAGGTAATGCCAATCATTGCTTTAGACAAAGCATATGAGGGATATCCATTAGAATAGCTGATTAAGCCTGTCTATAATGACAAGAATTTTGTGGATACAGAAAATCCTATTAAAACAAGAAGGTATTATGAGGCCATCCTCGTTGACACTGACTCAATCGAAGTTGAACATTCAATGAACGAACGAAATCCGGATTACATTGATTATTCGAGATTCACTATTAAATGGATACTAACTCCGTTTAACTGGTTTGCAGACCCCATGCACACTCCAATTGCACTATCTATGCCGCATAGGCCACAAACTTATAATTGGTACGACTATAAGTCGGCATGGTTTAATTTCTTATATGTTCGACCAGGCCATACCTGGTTTGTTAAATACTGTCCAGCAATGGTAGACGCCATTATCCCTAGGTGGTTTTATGAATGGTGGATCTACTTTGGAGGAATCAAAGAAATTCTCCCCCAACAATTTATCAACCGATTTACGGATTTCTGTACTAAAGAAGGGTGTGCAACCCTCCCCGAGCACATTCAGATGTGTAAATTCTTTATCAAAAAGCGAGTTTCTTATATCATTTCTTGGAACTTCGCTAAAGGAGAACAACACCGTATCAAATACTTATCCAAAGAGATAAAAGTCAAAGGTTGGACTCCCAAGCCAGCAGCACCAAAAACTCTAGACAAGGAGAAATCGGCAACAACTTCTTCAACCACGGCCTCTCACAGTAAGAAGGCCCTCAAAGAAAAATTAAAAAAGGCTTTACAAGATATGGAAAGCCAAGACGCCAATGAAGAGGAAGTATTACAACTTCTAGAAGAAGCCTCCTCCACCGGAAGTAGTGACAATAATGGCGATATGCTTAATCCTAAAGGAATAGCTATGGCCTATTTGGACCCCTATTAAGAATAGGAACATGCCCCTTTAAAGGTAGAGGTTCAAAGAACTGGAATTACTTTTGAAAGGGCAATTTACTATTCATAATAAGAATCCAAAAGCTACTTGCTTTTCCAAAAGAGAAAAGACACTGCCCTGACAACGGGTCCTCTAAACAGCTTTTCAAAAAGGCATGTCCACTCAAGAAAAGAAGAATCTACTTTAAAGATTAAATCCAAGCCTTACAAATGTACACACAAGATGTATCATCTAGTTCTTTCCTGTCTATATAAGGCAGCTTGTAATCTAGGAGAAGGCATCAGATAATTTACCCATTCAGAAAATTCTCTCTTGCCCATTCTCTTGTAATGGATCGTAAGTATAATCTTCAAACAATTCAAACAATAGTATAAAAGTAAGGAAATAGTATAAAAGAAAAGGATTAAACAACTTACAAGTTTATTAAAACTTCAAAGAAAACATTACAATCGGGATTACAAGAGAATGGGAAAGAGAGAATTTTCTGAATGGGTAAATTATCTGATGCCTTCTCCTAGATTACAAGCTACCTTATATAGACAGGAAAGAACTAGATGATACATCTTGTGTGTACATTTGTAAGGCTTGGATTTAATCTTTAAAGTAGATTCTTCTTTTCTTGAGTGGACATGCCTTTTTGAAAAGCTGTTTAGAGGACCCGTTGTCAGGGCAGTGTCTTTTCTCTTTTGGAAAAGCATTGGATTCCTTTAGCCTTTAAAAAAGCTGATTAAGAGGCCTTCTGTCAGGGTAGTGTCTTTTCTCCTTTAGAAAAGCAAGTAGCTTTTGGATTCTTATTATGAATAGTAAATTGCCCTTTCAAAAGTAATTCCGGTTCTTTGAACCTCTACCTTTGAAGGGGCATGTCCCTATTCTTAATAGGGGTCCAAATAGGCCATAGCTATTCCTTTAGGATTAAGCATATCGCCATTATTGTCACTACTTCCGGTGGAGGAGGCTTCTTCTAGAAGTTGTAATACTTCCTCTTCATTGGCGTCTTGGCTTTTCATATCTTGTAAAGCCTTTTTTAATTTTTCTTTGAGGGCCTTCTTACTGTGAGAGGCCTTAGTTGAAGAAGTTGCTGCCGATTTCTCCTTGTCTGGAGTTTTTGGTGCTGCTGGCTTGGGAGTCCAACCTTTGACTTTTATCTCTTTGGATAAGTATTTGATACGGTGTTGTTCTCCTTTAGCGAAGTTCCAAGAAATGATATAAGAAACTCGCTTTTTGATAAAGAATTTACACATCTGAATGTGCTCGGGGAGGGTTGCTCACCCTTCTTTAGTACAGAAATCCGTAAATCGGTTGATGAATTGTTGGGGGAGAATTTCTTTGATTCCTCCAAAGTAGATCCACCATTCATAAAACCACCTAGGGATAATGGCGTCTACCATTGCTGGACAGTATTTAACAAACCAGGTATGGCCTGGTCGAACATATAAGAAATTAAACCATGCCGACTTATAGTCGTACCAATTATAAGTTTGTGGCCTATGCGGCATAGATAGTGCAATTGGAGTGTGCAGGTGGTCTGCAAACCAGTTGAACGGAGTTAGTATCCGTTTAAT
>NW_025872253.1:0-704 GCF_002878395.1 Capsicum annuum
ATAATCTTCACAGCTCCATCAACTGTCCTACAACAATAGAATCAAAACTAAGGGATGCTCAACCACATTAAGCCTCGAGGAATAGTTTAGTACAACAATACTTGATGATTTACGTAAGACAGAGGCTCATTCTATAGGTCAAAAGACAGGTTTTGTGCAACATCACGACCCCTTGGACAACTTTTGTGCAGTCATGAGACTTTTTGTCAACCAGATTGCTGTTTCTCTAGACGACATTCCATCATCCCCGAATGATTTCAGCACACCAGCAAGCTCATCGATTTTTTCCTGCTTAAGTAGTCGCGCACAAACCTCCACAAGAGACTCTAAAGCTTCGTTTGGTACTCATTTCTTGAACTATACTCCCACATTTAGCTTTCTTTTTCTTCTATTGTCTCAGATTTTAGCCTGCCAGGAAAGTTTTTGTTTTTATTGTTTTTGGTTCTTGCATGAACAATGTAGATTGCTGATGAGAACAGTAGGGGTTTTCCAAATGCAAAGAATAATGGAATGAACGATACACGTTGTGAAAGCAAGCGCGAAATGAAAGCTCCAAGTTTGGTTGCTAGGCTCATGGGTTTGGAATCGATGCCAGCAGGATCAGGCAGTAAGCCCCAAAAGGCTTCAGCTTCTGAAACCTGGAGGAATGTGGCAGACAAACTTGGTGCTCGACCTGGCGGTTCTGATAAAGAAGATATGGATTT
>NW_025872253.1:804-1249 GCF_002878395.1 Capsicum annuum
ATAATCTTCACAGCTCCATCAACTGTCCTACAACAATAGAATCAAAACTAAGGGATGCTCAACCACATTAAGCCTCGAGGAATAGTTTAGTACAACAATACTTGATGATTTACGTAAGACAGAGGCTCATTCTATAGGTCAAAAGACAGGTTTTGTGCAACATCACGACCCCTTGGACAACTTTTGTGCAGTCATGAGACTTTTTGTCAACCAGATTGCTGTTTCTCTAGACGACATTCCATCATCCCCGAATGATTTCAGCACACCAGCAAGCTCATCGATTTTTTCCTGCTTAAGTAGTCGCGCACAAACCTCCACAAGAGACTCTAAAGCTTCGTTTGGTACTCATTTCTTGAACTATACTCCCACATTTAGCTTTCTTTTTCTTCTATTGTCTCAGATTTTAGCCTGCCAGGAAAGTTTTTGTTTTTATTGTTTTTGGTTC
>NW_025872254.1:0-1082 GCF_002878395.1 Capsicum annuum
ACTGAACTCTTGCATCATACCACCAGGTCTTTGGTGTTCAACCTTAACCTGTTGGCATGTTGCATACTTAGCTACAAACGTTGTTATATCTTTCTTCATGCCACTCCACCAATAGATTTTTTGCAAGTCTCGGTACATCTTGGTGGCACCAGGGTGAATAGAATATCGTGCCCCATGCGCTTTAGCCATAATCCTCTATCTCAGATCATCAACATTTAGGACATACAATCTACCCTGCAATCTCAACACACCATCTCCCCCTTAGGAGAAAACCTATACTTTTTGGTCCTCGACTAACTCCTTCAGTCTAACCAAACTAGCATCTAAGTATTGCTTTTCCTTCACTTTCGAAACCAAGGAGGATTCGGAACTACTCTGAACCCCTATACTATCTTCAGCAGAGTCAAACAACCTAACCCCCAATCTAGCGAAATGATACATTATTAGCGAACTCTTTCTTACCTTCTACCACATGCGAAACACTACCCATGGACACTCTACTTAGGGCATCCGCCACAATATTAGCCTTGCCCGAATGGTACAACACACTCATATCATAGTCCTTCAATAATTCTAACCATCGTCTCTGCCTAAGATTCAATCCTCTCTAGGTAAACATATACTGTAGACTCTTATGATTAGTGAAAACATCAACATGGACACCATACAAATAGTGTCTCCAGATTTTTAAAGCAAACATAACAGCAGCCAACTCAAGGTCATGGGTGGGGTAATTTTTCTCATAGGGTTTCAACTGTCTAGAAGAATAAGCTATCACCTTACCCTTCTGCTTCAATACGCAACCCAACCCAGCTCTCGAAGTATCACAGTACACCACAAAACCATCAACACCATCAGGCAAAGTCAAAACAGGGGCTGAAGTGAGTCGAGTCTTCAACTCCTGAAAACTCTTCTCACAAGATTCGGGCCACAAGAACATCACTTTCTTTTGGGTCAATCGAGTCATAAGAGACGCTATAGAGGAGAAATCCTCAACAAAACAGCGGTAATAGCCATTTAAACATAAGAAACTTTGGATATCAATCGGAGAAATAGGTCTAGGCCAATTTCTAAAAGCTTCA
>NW_025872255.1:0-3000 GCF_002878395.1 Capsicum annuum
AAAATTATCCTACTCACGATCTTGAGCTGGCAGCAATTATTTTTGCTGTAAAGATATGGCGCCACTACTTATATGGGGTTTATGTTGATATATATACTGACCATAAGAGCTTGAAATATATTTTTAATCAGAGGGATCTAAATTTAAGGCAACGGAGATGGCTTGAACTATTAAAGGACTACGATGTTGATATCTTGTACCATCCAGGGAAAGCAAATATGGTAGCTGATGAGTTAAGTCATAAGGATATGATGGCGCCTATATAAAGGCAAGGGATGATTAAAGATCTTCACCAGTTAGCTAGTTTGGGAGTTCTCCTTCTTGAAACTCTGGATAAAGAGCTTATCGTACATAATGCTGCGGAATCTTCATTAGTAGCTGAAGTGAAACAGAAGCAATATACAGATCCTATTTTATTACAGCTTAAGGAGAACATTCAGAGTAGTGCGACCAAGGCATTTGAGCTTACGCGAGAAGGAGTACTTCAGTGCCAAAACCGATTGTGTGTACCGAATGTAAACGGGCTGAGAAAGAAGATTATGACAGAGGCACATTGTTCAAGATATTCCATTCATCCAGGATCAACCAAAATGTATCAAGATTTGAAAGATATGTATTGGTGGAATGACATGAAGAAGAGCATTACAGAATTTGAAGCTGAATGTCCAAATTGTCAAAGAGTTAAAGTTGAGCACCAAAAACCCGGAGGTTATATGCAATGCATTGATCTTCCAAGCTGGAAGTGGCACATGATCAACATGGATTTCATTATTGGTTTGCCTCGTACATCCCGGAAGTTTGATTCTATATGGGTGATTCTATATGGGTGATTGTTGATAGGCTTACCAAATCCGCACATTTCCAGCTAGTTAGGACCACTTACACAGTTGAAGAGTATGCAAAGCTATACATTAAAGAGATAGCCCGATTACATGGAGTGCCAATCTCTATTATATCAGATCTGGGAACCCAATTTACCGTAAACTTTTGGAAGTCTTTTCAGAGGTGTTTGTGTTTGGGAACACAAGTGAAGTTGAGTACAAATTTTCACCCTCAAACAGATGGAAAAGCAGAACGTACCATCCAAACACTTGAAGATATGCTACGAGCTTGTGTAATAGATTTTAAGGGAAACTGGGATGATCATTTACATCTTATTGAGTTTGCCTACAATAATAGCTATCATTCAAGTATCAAAATGGAACCATATAAAGCTTTATATGGAAGGAAGTGTAGATCACCAATAGGATGGTTCGAAGTGGGTAAAACTCTTTTGTTCGGACCGGATCTTGTTTATCAAGCCATAGAGAAGGTTAAAGTAATTCAGCAATGACTGAAAATAGCCCAAAGTCGACACAAGTCATATGCGGATAGTAGAAGGAGAGGGCTAGAGTTTTCTATAGGTGATTGAGTATTTTTGAAGGTATCACCAATGAAAGGGGTAGTGAGATTTGGCAAGAAAGGTTAGTTGAGTCCAAGTTATATAGGCCCGTATAAGATCACTCGAAGGTTTGAACAAGTTGCATATGAATTAGAGCTACCCTAAGAGCTCTCATCAGTACATTCGGTATTTCATGTGTCAATGCTTCGAAAGTGCATCGGAGATCTATCACATATCACTTCTATTGAGGATGTGCAAGTTGCGGAAGATCTTACCTATGAGAAAGTGCCTATTGCTATTCTAGATCGCCAAGTTAAGAAGATGAGAAATAAAGAGATAGCATCTGTGAAAGTACGTTGGAGAAATCATCAAAGGGAAGAGATTACATGGAAAGCTGAGAAAGCAATGAAATCTAAGTACCCTCATTTGTTCAAAGATGAAGAGGAAGTTCAAGAAACGGAGTTAGAATATTAACAAGTTTTTTTTTATATGCATAGTATTTATGTAATGATATGAATATTAATGATGGACTTGAACTTGTTTCGGTTGAATAACTACGCTAACATTCGAGGAAGAATGTCCTAAAGGGAGGAAAGATGTAACACCCCCTATTCAAGTACGTGTATTGGCATATTCAAGTACGTGTATTGGTCTTATTTGTATGGAATTAGTTTTTTATTTTATTTATACCGGAATTTGCCCGTCGATGGTTCCACGTGAAGGTTATTGAATAGGATTTTCAATGATATAAAGATTTTCAAAAATAGATAGGTTTCGGATATAATCGAGCACGTTTGAAACTATAAAACGGTGGCCGGAATATTTGCGAATAGTAAATGTACAGGAAAATTTCTTGCACACAAACTACTGAGGCCAGCCAAATTTTTGGGTCAACTTTGAACGATCATAACTCCCTTAATATAATGAACTGGGAGAGCTGCGACCTATTAAAAGAAATATCTTTGAGTCTTATTTCCAATACAATTAGTTTCATCCAAATCCAACGTCTGAGTAAGGAGTTATACTCGTTTTAATTCAGTCTATCAAAATAGATTTTTAGGGTCAACTTCAAATGACCATAACTCCTTGTACAGGACGAACTGGGTGGCCTACTTTATATGAAATGAAAGCCCTTTGAATTATCCTTCCAATGATACCAATTTTACCCAAATACGATATCGGAGCAAAGAGTTATGGTCGATCTACTTTAGCTTATCAAAATAGTCCACCAAAGAACAGATTTGACATTATTTAAATTTTAAAGGCATTTTGGTCATTTTCTATTATATTATGGACGGGAATATGTGTATATATACATGTATATGAGTTCAAAAAATTATTTTCATCATCAATCATTGATAAAGAACAAACCGTAGCCAAATTTGACCTTTAAATTACTTTTGATTCAACCGTAGAATTCTAAAGTAATCCAATAACTGGCAAACAGGATTTCATAATAAAGAGGTAAATTCTAAGGTATGAATATTATTTGCCTTTGTTCTTTTCCATATGTATATGTGTGCTAGAGGATTATATGTATTGGATGTTATTGAAAGGTGATGGAAATAGGGTTATAGACTATTTTGCAGGGTTTGGTTGTATCGAATTATGGAAGGTGG
>NW_025872256.1:0-656 GCF_002878395.1 Capsicum annuum
CGGCGGGAGAAGACTCAGAGCATTTCACTGTCCTGACAGGATTGCATCAGGGATCTACTCTTAGTCCCTTTTTGTTTGCGTTGGTGATGGATGTGTTGACGCGGCGCATTCAAGGGGAGGTGTCGTGGTGTATGCTTTTCGCAGACGATGTGGTTCTGATAGATGAGACTCGAGGGGGTGTGAATAACAAATTAGAGGTGTGGAGGCAAACTCTTGAGTCTAAAGGGTTCAGGGTGAGCAGAAGCAAGACAGAGCATGTGGAGTGCAAGTTTAATGATGTGAGGTGGAAGAATGAGGTAGTAGTGAAACTGGAAGCATAGGAGGTATGTAAGAGGGATAAGTTTAAGTATCTTGGGTCCGTGATCCAGAGTAACGGTGAGATTGACGAGGATGTCTCACACAGTATTGGGGCGGGATGGATGAAGTGGAAACTCGCGTCGGGGGTGCTGTGTGATAAGAAGGTGCCGCCCAAGCTTAAAGGCAAATTCTACAGGGTGGTATTCCGTCCGGCCTTGTTGTATGGAGCGGAGTGTTGGCCAGTTAAGAACTCCCACATCCAAAAAATGAAGGTGGCAGAAATGTGGATGTTGCGCTGGATGTGTGGACTGACTAGAGGGGATAGAGTTCGGAATGAGACTATCCGGGAGAAGGTTGGT
>NW_025872256.1:756-1069 GCF_002878395.1 Capsicum annuum
TCCGTCTTTCGTGTTCCATGTTTTATTACGAATCTGTGTGCTTTCCTTTGCTTTCCTCTGTTTTATATTACTTATGGGTGCCGTATTTATGTTATGTAATCTGCTTCTGTGCTTTACTATGTGTTTGTGTGGTATCTCGTGTCTTGAGCCGGGGGTCTATCGGAAACAGCCTTTCTACTTCATCAGAGGTAGAGGTATGGACTGCGTACATCTTACCCCCCCAGACCCCACTAGGTGGGAATACACTGGGTTTGTTGTTGTTGTTGTTGTTGTTGTTGCCTCTTCCTAAAAAATTAAACAAAAACTTAGGAGA
>NW_025872257.1:0-1503 GCF_002878395.1 Capsicum annuum
TTTTTTTTTTTTGAATTTACGGTGCTTTGAGGAGACAAATGTAAAACGTAAAAAATCTTTTTGAGTTTTTGGATCCTGAAGAACAAAAGCCGTAAAGAATTCTAAAATAAACTACGACATTCCTTTTTTCATTCTTTTCGACTCACTTTTTCTATTTTTTTTCTTTTTCGCACCTTACTCCTAACAATTTTTTTTTTTCAAAAATCAGTCCGTCGAATGACCACGTTACCCTTAAAAATGCAGTAGTTAGCACGTAGGGATGCTTTAGAGGTGACTCTCCTACAAAGGGCCATGTGGATCCCGCTAGGTCTCCGTATGATGCACACAAGCATGACCTAAAGGCTGACCTACGTTGTGGTTTACTAACAACGCTGTTCGGGGGAGCTTATGGTCGATAGTGGCTGCTTTGCTTTCCACTTACTCCATAACACCAACGGCTCCCCCCCTAAAATAAGGGTGACTCAACTAGAGGTTGTGTACAACACGTGTACTACGGACTTGTTGCAGAAAGAAGGTCGGGGGGTGGACTCATGATGACAGATATGAAGCGGTAACACATAGGATAAATACTATAAACAAAGAGCACGAAATGCACAAAAGTGAAAATAACACAAACAATAACCACAAACAATGCTTATACACTTGTAATGCCAAACAAAGCCGATACGACTCCAAAAATAGCTCGAATTCTCAATTTCCCCAGCAGAGTCGCCAGAGCTGTCACACCCCTTTTTACGTACTCTAAAAAAAGAGATTTATTTTAAGGGTCTAAAGGGTTTTATTATTTAAGTGACAAGAAATGAAAATTTATTTCGGAAAAGGATTGTTTACAATTTTTATTCAGAGTCGCCACTTGGTATAATCCGGTGTGCCAAGTCACCTTTGGAAAATCCTTTTCGAAACCATTTGACTGTTAAACTGGTTTTGCGAACAGAGACTCCGGCTAAGGAATTCCGTTGACCGAGGGGAAGGTGTTAGACATCCCTCGATCCCGTGGTGTAACCACGGTCACTTGGTAGAGTGTATCAACTATTTTGGCATTACGAAATGTATAAACCACACAAAAGAATGCAAAATAATCAAACAATAAATAAAACAAAACAAACCAAAATGTAAAGTCCAGTCCAATTATACAGTCCAAAAAATAAATAATGCGGAAATATAAATCTATTCTATCCTAGACTAATCCTATGCTACGCTCTAACGCTTCACCCGACGCCTCGGGCCTTCACCACAAACATCTTCCAAGTACAAGGTACTTCGGGGCATTTCCTGGGTAAATCGATACAAATCCTTCGGGGCATTCCCCGGCCAAATGAGTACAATTTAAACTTTTCGTGCAATAAAGTAGAAAGTACCATTCATGCATATATTCAAACACTCCAACAAATCATTATTTCTAAATTTGACTACCCGGCCTACATTTGCCGATCCAAGTTCAACATATCCCAATTCCGTCGTGTTTAACATTATCCATGCATCAAAATTAATCGACATTCATTT
>NW_025872258.1:0-592 GCF_002878395.1 Capsicum annuum
TATTGATTTCTAAATTTTTTGTATTTGTTAATATTTCTGTATATGTTTCACTATCTTCTGAATCATAATTATCTGTCTCTTCAACATCTATATTATTTATTTGTAATTCCTTGTTTTTTATTTCTTTATTGTTTATTTCTAATTTTTCTTTAAATTGATTTATCTCGTTTAGTAATTTTTGTTCTTTATCTTTTTCTTCCTTTTCTTTTTGTCTTTCTTCATACAAATCTTTTAACATTTATAGTTCTTTTTCTAATTCAGCAATCCTACAATTTCTAGTTTCTTCTATTTTTCGTATTTCTTCTGTAGTTTGTTGTTTTATTTTTTCTATTTCCTTTTTCCTATCTATTTCTTCATTTTCTCTTTCTATTCTTACGATAGCTGTCAATTTATCTTCCAATTTTAATTCTTATTTTTCTAACATTAAATATAAATGTTCACCAATTTTCTTATATTTTCTTCCTAGAATAGAAAATACTATTTTTATTTTTAATCCTTCATGATTTTCATATATTTTTTCATCTATTATAAATTCTTCTTTGTTCATTTACAATAAAATGAACAAAGAAGAATTTATAATAGATGAAAAAAT
>NW_025872258.1:692-1007 GCF_002878395.1 Capsicum annuum
TATTGATTTCTAAATTTTTTGTATTTGTTAATATTTCTGTATATGTTTCACTATCTTCTGAATCATAATTATCTGTCTCTTCAACATCTATATTATTTATTTGTAATTCCTTGTTTTTTATTTCTTTATTGTTTATTTCTAATTTTTCTTTAAATTGATTTATCTCGTTTAGTAATTTTTGTTCTTTATCTTTTTCTTCCTTTTCTTTTTGTCTTTCTTCATACAAATCTTTTAACATTTATAGTTCTTTTTCTAATTCAGCAATCCTACAATTTCTAGTTTCTTCTATTTTTCGTATTTCTTCTGTAGTTTGTT
>NW_025872259.1:0-2151 GCF_002878395.1 Capsicum annuum
AGGGCTATGTGAGTCTTTCATACATCCTGCATATTTCTTATAAATATTTATGATGATGATGTTTATAAAACTGCATGCACCCCCATATACTCGGTTCCTTTCCATGGTACTGACCCATATCTTTGGATGTGGGCTGCATTTTCTCGGAATGTAGGTTCAGGTGCTCAGTTCCAGGTTCGACAGTGATTCTTCGAGCACGCTGTTCTACATCCTCTGTTCTGGTGAGTCCTCATGTTCCGAGGACGTGATGTCTAATGTTGGTTTCATGGAATTGTTTACATTTGATAACTGAGTATGAGTCAGTTGGGGCATGTCTCAATGGCTCGCTGGTTTTATTGATTTTCTTAGAGGCTTGTCAGACTAGTATAGATGTTAGGAGTTGACTAATAAGTCGTATTTTGTTATCTTTCTAAAAGTCTTTTATTCTTGGATGATGATTACTCTGTTGATATTTGAGGGTTATTTATGGAAAACCCCATTGATTCATGTTGAACTAAATTAAAATGGCTCAAAGGATTTGCTTGGGGCTACTCGTAGTCTCAAGCACCGTGTGACGCTCCGGGACCCGTTTTTGGGGAGTTACAAACATGGTATCAAAGCCTAAGGTTTTAAGGTTTCCTAAGGAGTCTGAAAAGCCGCGTTAAGTAGAGTCTTGATTGTCGGTGTGTAGCGCGCCACATCTATGAGAAAGAGGCTACAAGACGTTTTAGTAAAAAGTGTGTTTCTTTCTTTCAGAAGTTTATCGTGCTTAAAGTGTCTCTCTCTGCTATTGATTCGTGCTCTACTCTTTCAAAAATATGCCTCCACGTCGAGCGAGAAGAAATAATGATGGTCTGGGAATTCTGTGTCACCCAAGAGTCATTTTTTCCCTTACCTCAAAGCTAGAAAGCTTATTTCCAAGGGGTGTATTTACCATTTGGTTAGAGTCAAAGACACTAAGTCTGAGACTCTAACTCTCCAGTCTGTTAACGTCGTCAATGAGTTTTCTGATGTCTTTCTGGATGATCTCCCAGGGATAACTCCTGATGGAGAGATAGAGTTCGGGATTGATCTTCTTCTCGATACTCAGCCCATTTCTATTTCTCCTTACCGTATGGCCCCTGAGAACTTAAGGAGTTGAAAGAGTAACTCAAAGATCTACTAGATAAGGGTTTCATAAGGCCCAGTGTTTCTCCTTAGGGTGCTCCTGTGTTGTTTGTGAGAAATAAAGATGGCTCTTTGCATATGTGCATTGATTACCGCCAACTGAATAAAGTTACCATAAAAAATAAGTACCCCCTTCCGAGAATAGATGATTTGTTTGACCAATTGCAAGGTGCAAGTCATTTCTCAAAGATAGACCTTCGTTCCGGCTATCATCAACTCAAAGTTAGGGAGTGTGACATCTCGAAAACTGCTTTCCGAACTCGTTATGGCCATTTTGAGTTTCTTGTTATGTCTTTTGGGTTAACTAATGCCCCAGCAGCTATCATGGACCTTATGAATTGAGTTTCAGATGATAGCTAGATATGTTTGTCATAGTGTTCATCGATGATATACTGGTGTACTCCCGTAGTGAGGATGAACATTCTGGTAGAGTGGCATGAAGAAAGACATAACAGTGTTTGTAGCTAAGTGTGCAACATGCCAACAGGTTAAGGTTTTAACACCGAAGACCTAGTGGTATGATGCAAGAAGTGGGAAGAGATAAATATGGACTTTTTGATTGGTTTACCTCCTTCCCAACGTTATCATGATTCCATTTAGGTTGTGGTTGATAGGTTGACTAAGTCTTCTCATTTCTTGCCTGTTCATACTTCATATACTGCTGAGGATTATGCTAGATTGTATATCCTAGAGCTAGTCAGACTGCATAGAGTTCCCTTGTCTATCATTTCGGATAGGGGTACTCAGTTCAGACTATCAAAACAGTCCACCAAAGGATAGATTCAAGAATTATTTGATTTTTAGGGGCGTTTTGGTCATTCCCCCTCACCCAAAATCTGTCCAAACCCTATATTAAAGCCTATTAGAAGCATTATATGTTATATTTCATCAAATTCCCTCAAAAAGAAAACCCTAAGCTCCTACATCCAACTTCAAGAACCTCCAAAGTTCACCATTAATTCTACAAATTTATTCAAGATTCCAAGTTCCTAGTTCAAGAACTTC
>NW_025872259.1:2251-3301 GCF_002878395.1 Capsicum annuum
AATTTATTCAAGATTCCAAGTTCCTAGTTCAAGAACTTCAAGAACCATCATTCAAAGGCACGATTAACATCTCAAAAATGAGTATCCATCGAAAGTTCATCATTCAAGGTATGTGGGGTTTTTCAATAAGAACTCTCTTTCGTTCTTATGCCCAAAAGTAATTTTCTTTACAAAGGCATGATTTTTATTTGATTTTTACGAATTTAAAACATGAACCCATATCTTATGATGATTATTGTGAAATCTTGATGTTTATGATTTTGAAAGATGAATTTACATGTCTAGAGATATAAAGCATGAATCTTGAACGATATTTATCATGATTTTGATATTTGGGTTGTGAATCCCCATTGGAATTTTTTTTTTGAGAAAGTGTGAGTTATAAATACGTTGATGTTGAATATTTGAGATATTTTGAATGATTTGACCTTTTGGTCTTAATGGAGTTGTTTTGAACTCGAGTGTGAAAGAAATCCATAACGTGGTTGATTTTGATAGATGGGAAGCATGATGGCACCCGATGTATATTTATATATTACTGAAATCATTTTGTTGTGGATTTTCTTTGAAATAATCTGAGCTAAGTCCCGGAGAAATCTTTAGCACCGAGTGGGAGGTATAAAGCGACCTTACTTCCCTAGAACTACATGCCCCCTAGGAGTGAGCCTGAGACTGATTTATATAGTGATCACTAGTTTGTGTGGATTTGTGATAGTCCTACTCCGATGGCAAGGATAGGACGGCTCTCCCCAACGTGGGTTGTACGTTGGACTCCATGTAGCTCACATGGTTTATGTCGGTTCTAGGATCTCCCAGCGTGTGTGTATTTCCTTGTGTCTATGGTGAATGGTGAAGTGATTTGAAAGTGGAATTGTGAAAGTTATTCTTTCGAAAGATTTAAATGATATTTACATTATAAGAATTGATATTCTTGATGAACTGAAAGTGATTGACAAATTATATGATGAATCACATGTGTTATTGTACTTATTTCATTCTCTCATGATTATGATGATTTTCTTCGGGCTATGTGAGTCTTTCATACATCCT
>NW_025872260.1:0-4730 GCF_002878395.1 Capsicum annuum
TCGTTCTATTTTATCGCACAAAAATTAAAATTGTACTCATTTGACCGAGGAATGCCCCGAGGGATTTGTATTGATTTATCCGGGGAATGCCCCGAGGAATTTGTATTGATTTATCCAGGGAATGCCCCGAAGTATCATGTACACAAAAGAGGCCCGTGATCAAGGCCCGAGGCATCGGGTAAGGCATGGGAGCGTAGTTTTAGGATTAGCTTAGAATATGATTTATATTTTTGTATTTTTCTATTTTTGGACTGTATAATTGGACTGGACTTTACATTTTGGATTGTTTTGTTTGGTTTGATTATTTTGCGTGCTTTTGTGTGGTTTATACATTTCTTAGTGCCAAAAATAGTCGATACACTCTACCAAGCGACCGTGGTTGAACCACGGGATCGAGAGGTGCCTAACACCTTCCCCTCGGTCAATAGAATTCCTTAGCCGGAATCTCTGTTCGCAAATCAGTTTAAAGAGACAAATGGTTTTGAAAAGGATTTTCTAATGGTGACCTGGCACACCAGATTATGTCAAGTGGCGACTCTGATTTCAAAAAAATGTATAAACAATCCTTCTTCGAAACAAACAATTTTCATTTCTTGTCACTTAAATAATAAAACCCTTTCGAACTTTAAACTATAAATATTCTTTTTGGAGTCGAAAAAGGGGGTGTGACAGCTCTGGCGACTCTGCTGGGGAGAATATGAGAATTCGAGCTTATTTTTGAGTCGTATCGGCTTTGTTTGGCATTACGAGTGTATAAGCATTGTTTGTGATTATTGTTGGTGTTATTTTCACTTTTGTGAGTTTTCGTGCTCTTTGTTTATAGTATTTATCCTATGTGTTACCGCTTTATATCAGTCATCATGAGTCCACCCCCCGACCTTCTTTCTGTAACAAGTCCGTAGTACACGTGTTGTACACAACCTCTAGTTGAGTCACCCTTATTTTAGGGGAGGAACCGTCGGTGTTATGGAGTTGGTGGAAAGCAAAGCAGCCACTATCGACCATACGCTCCCCCCGAACAGCCTTGTTAGTGAACCATAACGTAGGTCAGCCTTTAGGTCATGCTTATGTGAATCATACGGAGACCTAGCGGGACCCACATGACCCTTTGTAGGAGACTCACCTCTAAAGCATCCCTACATGCTAACTGTTGCATTTTTAAGGGTAACGTGGTCATTTGATGGACTGATTTTTTTTTTGTTTAAAAAAAAAGTGAGTCAAAAAAAATGAATCAAAAGGAATGTCGTAGTTTATTTTAGAATTCTTTATGGCTTTTGTTCTTCACGATCCAAAAACTCAAAAAAAAAAATTTACGTTTTGCACTTGTCTTCTCAAAGTACCGTAAATTCAAAAAAAAAAGAAAAAAAAAGTTTTGTTTGCCTTTTCTACTTATTTGTCAAAAACAAAAATACCAAAAAGATTTTTTTCTTCATAATTGGTGGTGTCAGTCTTAGTTAAAGTGTCTAGCTGAAAATCCAAAAGTTTTTTTTCGTTTGTTTTTGGTAGTGTCTCTTAAGTTAGGGCCAATTTATTAGTTAATCGTTAATTGTCCAATCTGGATGAACTACGCATACCTGATTCACTTCCCTCGGGCTAGGATACGTAGGCAACCCTCGGTGGGTTCGGTATTCTTTGTGTTGGCCTTTGTCTTATTATTAGCCTAGGTCTCTCGCCCCGTAATCTAGAGTTGTTAGCCAAGTAGACTGATCTCGCTCAGTACTTCTGTTCGGCAAATTGGAGTCATGAATATGGTCTGTCCCATGGACATATGTTTGCGTCAAAAATCCCAAGGGTTGGGAATCTTCTACTCCTGTCGAATTTTTGGGATAACGTCTTGTGTGTTATTACAGGATAAATTTGTCCACCCAGTCTAGAGTTCTGATGGTTTTCAAGGTGCCCAAAAAGTTAATCAAATGGTGGGAAATGTTTAACTATGTTGATCAGCAGAAACTGATTAAAATATTAGATGATCTTACGGAACTTCTGCATGTTACCCCTCGTCTAGATTTAATAAAGGCTTTGTTGACCTTTTGGGATCCAAGTAGTTTGGTGTTCAGGTTTGGGGAATGTGAAATGACTCCTACTTTGGCAGAAATATCTGGTTTGTTGCATTTGCCCTATATCAAGAAGGATATGATTCGAGCACGAAATCATACTGGCGTGAGATTTTTGCAGTCTTGTGGTTTAAAAAGTAAGGGTGTGCGTTTGGGTTGTTTAAGTGATTCGTGGGTTTTCTTAGACTTTTTGTTCGCTAGATTTGGGCCCTCGGAAGGTTTTGATTATTTTTGGGATGAATTTCATGTGACTAAGGAGAAGCGGGAGAGAAAGCGTCTTGAAGTCTTCACCCTCGCTTTGTTAGGTACTTTAGTGTTTCCACTAGAAGAAAGACGTATTAATACCCGTTTACAATCTGTGGTGATGGCCCTATCTCATAAGGATCAAAACGACAAGGGCATTAATCAAAAGGGCAGGTTCACTCTCATACCCATGATCTTAAAAGAAATATATAAGGCTTTAACCGAAGTGCAAGGGGGAAGGAGATTTTTTTTGGGCAGTAACCTGATATTGCAGTTATGGCCGATGGAGCATTTGCATGCACCTTCTTTAGTTAGACCCGACGTGTTAGATCGTTGTATTCCCAATCGAGTGAAAGCCATGGACTCCAGGTTGCGTTTGGATAAATTCTCGTTACCCGTGGGAGTCGATGCTTGGATTGAATTTCTTGAGTCGAGAACCAGGGATAACATTTTGTGGACTTATCTGTGTCTTCGACCAAAGATAGTATTGTTGGGTTATCAGACGCAGGTCCCTTTAGTTATGTTAGGGCTCAATTACACTAGACCATACAGTCCTTCTAGGGTAATGCTCCAGTTGGGTAGGCTGCAGGACGTGCCACCAGCAGTGGATCTTCTGAAGGATGTTGAGTACTTCCAGGACCAAGCCATAGGGGAGAGCAAGTACGAGCAGTTTTGGAAGCATGCAACAAATATAGGTGTGGACACACTCAAAGAAAGTTTAGATAATCCGGGGTACACTCAGGGATATGGGGTCTGGCTTCAATCTATCCCTCGGGGTATCAGTCAACCCTTACCAGCGCAGCTTGGAGGGAGAATACAGGAAGAATACATAGTAGACGACCATCAGGATGAAAGTGTAGGGTCCAAAGTGGAAACACTAAGAGTTCAGTTAGCAGATTTGTTCAAGGCGGTAGAAAGGTGTCAAAATAATCTTTCCAAGTGCACTCCTCATGAGGCAGGAATACGAGCCCGAAGCTTCTTCCCCAATATCAGGGTGTCTTTACAGGGTATGTTACAAAGTTTAAATGGGAGAAAGAGAACTTTAGAGGCAGGTCCATCTCAGCCAGGGTCATCACGCAGAGCAAAGAGCATTTCTTATCTTTATTCAGTTTGAGTCTTTTATGTATTTGCCATTGTAGAGTGGTGTCTGCTTTAAGTCGAAGTCAAGTTGTTTTTGGTATTAGGGTCTTTATTAGTAATTTCACCTATGTCGTCTTAGGGGTCTAGAATGTTGTTTTGTATTTGTTGTTTAGTTTTAAAGTGGTCCCAAACTTTTTGTACGTTTTTGTTGTTTTCTTTCGTCAAATGTTATGATGTTACGTCTTTCCTTTGTTTGTTTATTTTCATTTTCGCAAATATATATATGTGTGTGTGTGTGTAATGTTTATGCATATGCTGCCCGAACTACGCAAGATCTGATTCATGTACAACATGATACGTAGGCAACCTACTTTTGGGTTCGATCTAATCTTTTTGTTTTGTTGTTTTTCATTATTTTTCCTCTTTTAAAGAAAAACAAAAGCCATAAATAATGATAAAATAAAGGTAGATAACGAGAGAAAAGAAAAGAGCAGAGATGGATACGAAAATAATATAATAATAATAATAAGTGTAGATAAAAAAATAAGTGTAGACAAAAATCAGGATGATGTTAAAATGACCTCGCTACCCTAAAAAACTGATAGAAATGAACATGAATTTAGGACAATTTTACCAATGTGATTCCCATGTTTGTTGTGTGCCCTAATTCTAATGGATGTCGTCTTTGATGAGCATGTTCTTTCAGATAACAGTGGTAGGTTTGCAGCACTCTGGCTAGTCACCCATACTTCACTAGAGCCAAAGCAAAGCTCGCCATGGCTAGCAGAGAGATTGAAAATTCGCTCATTGACCCGGATCAGGATCACAGGGAAGAAAGTTCAGAACACAATGATGAGGTAGTAAGGCTCAGGCAATAATTGATAGATTTACACCGGCGGAATGCCTCCTCCTCCGCTCTCTGAAGGTCTTGGGAATATCTCTAATTGCCCACCGCTCTCTCAGGCATAGTTCTCTGCTCCTAATGAGTCACCTAAGCACGTGCCAGGATTCACTCTGCGACATTATTATCCTGGCAGTTCTGGTGTGCCCTTGGCAGCTCCCCAATCAAGACCAACTGCTCAGCCAGCGCCACCGATCACACCGGTATTCGTGGCTCCGCCACCACATAAAACTCCCATATATGCTGTGTGTCCCACAATGAGGCTTCCTAGGTCTACCAGTGAGCCAGTACTGAAGGTTTCAGATAGTCAGTATTATGCCCCGGAGCCTACTTTGCAAATGAATGAACCGTATGGGTACACTCAGCCGCCTGCATTTCCATTTGAGATGGAGAAACTTGTCGCAACAGAGGAACAGGATATCATAGCTCGGAAATTGAAAAGTTTAGAACAG
>NW_025872261.1:0-1802 GCF_002878395.1 Capsicum annuum
AATCATAGTCTCCATCATCGTCATCGCCTTTTTCACACCCCTTTTTCGTTCTTAAATAAAGATTAATTTTTAAGTTCAAAAGGGTTTTATTATTAAGGTGACAAAAATGAAAAAATTTGTTTCGAAGAAGGATTGTTTTTACATTTGAAATCAGAGTCGCCACTTGGCATAATCTGGTGTGCAAAGTCACCATTAGAAAATCCTTTTCAAAACCATTTGACTCTTTAAACTGGTTTGCGAACAGAGATTCCAGCTAAGGAATTCTGTTGACCGAGGGGAAGGTGTTAGGCACCCCTCGATCCTGTGGTTAGACCAAGGTCGCTTGGTGGAACATATCAGCTAATTCGACACTACGATGCACAAACCAACAAAAAACACATAAAACAATCAAACAAACAAACAAAAACAAAATGAATAAAAATATAGTGTCCAGTCCGAGTTATACAGTCCCAAAAATAGAAAAATACGAAAATGTAAATCCTATTCTAAACTAATCCTAGACTAAGCTCCAATGCCTTACCCGATGTCGTGAGCCTTCATCACGATCATTTTTTGCCAACATGATACGACGAGGCATTCCCCGATGAATAGATACAAGTGATCTCGGGGCATTCCCCGGCTAAATGAATACATTTGAATTAAATACGATAAACTAGAAAGAAAAATTCACATGCACATTCCAACATTCAACCAAAACATCAATCTTAAATTCTTGCCTACCCGAACCTATATTGCCTATCCATTTCAACATGGCATAAATCTATCACATTCACTTGTACCGAATGGAATAAAAAGACAACAAACCAACATTAATCTACGTTCAAATTTTATCAATTTCTCCCTTCCCGCCCCACATTCTCTTTTCAACCAAAATTAACACATGCCTCGATTGTCAACTCAATTTTCAACTCGGAATCCAATATCAACAACATAGACATAACGACAATTAAAGCATGATAATCATACAAATTTCACATGAATAACATCAAACAATCAACAAATCATCCAATTTCAAACATGCCCAATTCAATAAATTACGATAAAGAAGAGAGAATGAGTTAAAGAAGTGGACCTTCCAATAATCAATTTCGGTTGGTAATAACATTAAAGAAGCCCAAACTTGGAATTTCGGATGGAATAACCTCAGCTGTGACTAATCCAACTCGGTAATTGAGAAATCGAAGCCCGAAACTAATGGCGACGAACAGATCGATACAAACGGGACCTTAATGCCGCTTTTATTCAATCAAATGGAGGAGCTTCGCAGATTCGGCACCATGAACTAGCAGAACCTTGACCCAACATTCCAAGGACGACCTCCCTATTTTCTTTCGATATTTTGCGACTCACCGGAGTTAACCAAATCTCGTCGGAGTAGATGAAGGTGGCTATTCATCGTAGATCTGGAACAAGGTTGACGTGACTATTTTTCTATGGGTTTCACCGCAACAGCAATCGCCGGAGCTTTCTAGCTTGATTTTGATGGATCTCCGGCGAGAGACTCACCGAAAATGGTCAAACCAGTGCCCGTTTCTCTCCCTTGATCGATTTTCACTCTTTTCTCACCATCTCTCCCTCTCTCACAGATCTCTCTCACTCTCTCACTTCTCTTTGTTGTTTTACTTTAATTTCTTCACTGTTTCCGACCTATCTCCCTCCGTTCATCTTTCTCGATCCCCAATTCTACTGTATTTCTTATTTTTGATGATGTGTGTGTATACCAATATGTGGGTGTGTGCAAATCATTGAAGACGGGTGATTATTGTGAGCTGCGTGTAGTGTGTATGTATATGGTGAGAGAA
>NW_025872262.1:0-12792 GCF_002878395.1 Capsicum annuum
TAATGGTGTTGGGAGATTCTGAATTACTCATTCGACAAATTCAAGGTGAATGGGAAACGAGAGATATCAAGCTCATTCCATACAAACAGTTCGTAGAGGACCTTAGCAAAAGGTTCAAGTCTATCGAGTTTAGATATATTCCTAGATCCCATAATGAGCTGGCTGATGTCCTGGCTACCCTAGCTTCCATGATCCCGTACCCAGGAAATACGCATCTCGACCCATTAGAGATACAGATATGAGATCAACATGGTTATTGCAATATAATTGATGCAGAACCAGATAATAAACCTTGGTACTATGATATCAAACGCTTCCTAAAGTCAAAAGAATATCCAATACACGCCAAAGCAGATCAAAAGAGAACCATTAGGAGACTTGCTAATGGTTTCTTCTTAAGTGGGGAGATTCTGTACAAACGAACCCCAGATTGAACTTGTTGAGATGTGTTAATATTCAGGAAGCTGAAAGAATCATGAATGAGGTACATTTGGGGGTATGCGGTTCGCATATGAATGGCTATGTTTTAGCAAAGAAAATCATGCGGGCAGGATATTATTGGTTAACTATGGAGCGAGATTGCTTTCGCTTTGTTCGCAAGTGTCATCAGTTTCAAATTCATGGTGATTTGATTCACTCACCACCTTCAGAGTTGCATCCTATGTCTGCTCCTTGGTCATTCGTTGCTTGGGGCATGGATGTAATCGGTCCAATAGAACCCAAAGCTTCTAATGGGCATCGATTCATACTGGTCGCTATTAACTATTTCACCAAATGGGTAGAAGCTGCTACTTTCAAATCAGTCACGAAGAAAATAGTAGTGGATTTTGTTCATTCGAACATCATATGTCATTTTGGTATACCAAAGTCCATTGTCACAAACAACGCAACCAATCTCAATAGACATCTAATGAAGGAGGTTTGTGAGCAATTCAAGATTGTGCATCATCATTCTACCCCTTACCGTCCTAAAGCAAATGGAGTTGTTGAAGCAGCGAACAAGAATATTAAAAAGATTCTTAGGAAAATGGTCCAAGGATCTCGACAGTGGCATGAGAAATTACCATTTGCTTTTTTAGGATATCGAATAACTATCCGTACATCGACTGGCGCAACTCCTTATTTACTAGTCTATGGGATTGAAGCTGTAATACCCGCAGAAGTCAAAATTCCCTCGCTTTGAATCATTAGTGAAGCCAAAATTGACGATACTGAATGGGTCAAGTCTAGACTAGAACAATTATCGTTAATAGATGAAAAAAGATTGACGGCAGTTTGCTTTGGTCAATTATACCAGAAGAGGATGGCGCGAGCTTACAATAAGAAGGTACGTCCTAGAAAATTCGAGGCCGGCCAACTTGTGGTAAAATGCATCCTTCCACACCAAGAAGAGGCTAAAGGAAAGTTTGCTCCAAACTGGCAAGGTCCATACATAGTTAGACAAGTATTATCAAATGGAGCTTTGCAACTTGCGGATCTGGATGGAAAAAAGACAGAAAAAGCTATCAATGCCGATTCAATCAAAAGATATTATATTTGACACACTTGTGCTTAACGTTCTCAAGTTGAGATAACGAAAAGCCATCATTCTACTAAATGTCATTAATCCCTCATCAGCCCTTCGAGCCTTATTTACCTTTCCTTGCGTACCCTCTTTGGAGTCAAAAAAAATAAATGCATTAGCATTGAACTACATTCGACCTGATTCCTAAATGGATACGTAGGCAGCCCTATCTTGGGGTTCGGTCCAAAAAGAGAAAAAAAATCTCAATAATTAAAAAAGATGAGATATATATCCTATTGTCACTTTATATGGCTCTCAAGTTGTAACCTATCCTAAAAATCCTTTTTCCTTTGTCCATTAAAGACCTTCCGATCAATTATTGAGAATTTCAAGCCTTGTGTGTTGTATATATAGATATCCGACAAAAAAAAAACTTATTGGTGAAAACCCTCAGGGGCGCCATAAGACAATGATGAACGAGACAATCGAAATTAGATAGGTCAATTAAGAAAATCCTAGAAGGAATTGACTTTAGTCAAACAAGATCTATCATGACAGGACAAAGATCAAGAAGGATGATTTGATTTGGTTGAAAGGTGCAGCCTAATTCGAGATTAGACAGTTTTGAAGGATCAAATATCTACTTCAAATTGTGTCATGCGTTATTGAAGTCAATATACACCTCCAAATAATCTTTCTTACTTTACTGGTAGAAATACCTTCTATTCAAACATAATTCTTTTATTCCTTCTTTTGATTTTTCCTTATTTCATTTTTTACACGCTCTGTTTTTATGCGTAAGTCTTGCATCAAATGCAAAATAAAGAAAGACACGCAAAATTGACCATGGCTCCCAGTGAAATTAAGCAGAGATTGTTGGGCTTCACCACCTTGACAAGGACAAAGAGCCAGTTAAGATAAGTGTTACGAGTGAAGCATTTGAAAATGAAGAGCAGAATCGTACTGAAACAAATAGAGATGCAACAGAATTTGAAAGACAAAGAATCAAGATCACCAACCAATTAGTTGAATCAACTATATCAAGTTGGGGCAGAGATAAGGAAAACCTCTAAAGAATTCAAGGCCACAAACCAACCACCAATTTTAAAACTCACAATTTTTTCTCTCTTTGCTTGAACAGGGGCAAAACAATCTTGTGAAGTTTAGTGAAAAAAAAGTATAGCAGAGTTAAGTTTTCTTGAATTTTCTCCTTTTTGTTATACTCCTATAATTCTAAGTTCGTATGAATATAATTATAATAATAATAATAATAAAACCCCACATATTCAAGACTGGGGCATTCTTTTTCTTTTCTAACCAAAAAAAAATAAAATAAAAAAATCTTAATCTTATTCGTCTTCATAGGGCATCATCCCCTAGTTGACATCTTATCTCGTCTTCATAGGGCGTCATCCCCTAGTTGACATCTTATCTAGTCTTCATAGGGCGCTATCCCCTTGTTGATATCTTATTCGTCTTCATAGGGCATCATCCCCTAGTTGACATCTTATCTCGTCTTCATAGGGCGTCATCCCCTAGTTGACATCTTATCTCGTCTTCATAGGGCGCCATCCCCTAGTTGACATCTTTTTCGTCTTCATAGGGCGTCATCCCCTAGTTGAAATCTTATCTCGTCTTCATAGGGCACCATCCCCTAGTTACCATCTTATCTCCTCTTCATAGGGCGTCATCCCCTAGTTGACACCTTATTCATCTCCATAGGGCGCCATCCCTTAGTTGACATCTTATCTCGTCTTCATAGGGCGCCATTCCCTAGTTGACATCTTTTCGTCTTCATAGGGTGTCATCCCCTAGTTGACATCTTTTTCGTCTTCATAAGGCGCCATCCCCTAGTTGACATCTTATCTCGTCTTCAAAGGGCGTCATCCCCTAGTTGACATCTTATCTCGTCTTCATAGGGCGTCATCCCCTAGTTGATATCTTATTCGTCATCATAGGGCGTCATCCCCTAGTTGACATCTTTTTCGTCTTCATAGGGCGCCATCCCCTAGTTGACATCTTATCTCGTCTTCATAGGGCATCATCCCTTAGTTGACATCTTATCTCATCTTCATAGGGCGTCATCCCCTAGTTGACATCTTATTCATCTTCATAGGGAACCATCCCCTAGTTGATATTTTAGGAAACAAACCTTCCTATTTTTCTTCTTTATGTCTTCATAGGGAATACAAAATCTAGTTGCATTTTAAGAAGCAAATATCCTAGCTCTTTTTCATGCGTTCATAAGGCACAACTTCCTTTGGTTGCATTATTGAGAATAAGAATCTTATTTTATTGCATGCCTGGCTTTGATTTCTATCATTTTTAATTATTTATTTTTAAACTATTGTGTAGTTTTTCTAATAACTCACAAAAATTTCCTAGTGCAAACTTGGGGCAGAAAAAATTTTGTTTGTTTTGTTTTGTCTTCTTTGATGGCTTGCAGGTTTTCAGCAAAACACAGGTTTAATGCCGAGAATAGCATCCCATCTCTGATTTGAATAGTGGAGAATGATTTGTTTCGAAACACAGATTCATCTATGCATCTGTAGCGGCCTAACATCCCAAGAATCATCTGCATAACTCCTGATCAAGAGAACAAACATCCAAAAGTATTTTATGAACTATCCTTTGGAAGAGTATCAATGACACAATCCAAGTTGCAAGTTCAAGTCTCAAATCCTAACTTCAAGATCAAATCTTGAGATCAAGGTACCCACCATAAGAAGGTGAAGCGATAACTGAGGACCCAAGAAGAAGATCTGAAGCAAGGAATCAAGACAATTAGAATAGATAGGATTTTGTATCTTTCATTTTTAGTTTCATTTTCCCTTTTTCTGATGTAATAAAAAAAGCCACGAACCAAAAACTCGACGGGGCCTCAAATCGGCTCTCCAACTCATGCATTCATTCCCACACCCACTTGAACTACATGTGACCTGATTCTCTTATAACCCGAGATATGTAGGATGTCTAAAACCAAGGCTCGGTCGCACCTCTTTTCTACTTATTTACTACTGAATAAATGGATAAGCCAAAATTAGTCATGTTTACTTCTTTGCTTGGAAGTTCTCCATATTTTCAAGCAAAGAGGGGCATTCTGTAAACACCTAATTTTTGACCCAAACCTAATGTTTTTATACTATTTTACTGTTCAATTAATTTTTTTATTTTAGGCATTTTAAATTTATCTTACTTTTACTGAATTTATTTTAAAAATTTTGGAAAAACTACAAAAATAGAGTCACATTTTAAATAAGTTTTTATTTTTATTTTTTAGTTTTTATTTGTTTATTTATTTTTAGAAAAAAAAAAGAAATTTTTCTAAATTATATTTGTTTCTTCTTTCAATTTTTAATAAAGAATGTTGTGATATTAATATTTCTTAACCATATTCCTAAGACTAGCTAGTTAACTTATCTTGTATTTTGTTAGTTTTAAAATAGATTTTATTATTTTTATTTTATTTAAAATATTAATTAAAATAAAAAAAAATAAAAAGAATCCTAAACTACCCAAACCACCCACAAGTCCTACTCTCACAAAACCTCTCCCCCGTTTTTCCCATAACACACACACGACAAACACACACACGACACAAACAAACACATACACTCATTATATATAACACACACATGCACACAATACAGGGGGAGGGATCAAGAAAACAAAAGAAACAAAAAAGAAACAAAAGAAAGAAAAGAAACAGAAGAAACGGAAAAGGAGAAAACAAGAAAAGTGAGGGAAAAGAAGAAACAAGGAGAAAACAAAAATAGAAGAGAAGAAGAGTTGGGTTTAGAGTCCGGAGTTTCACTCGAGTTCTCGGTAATGATATTTTGGTTTAATATTCAATCTAATTTGTCACACAGGTTCTATTCCAATCCTGTATTATTTGTTATAAATTTTATTTTGAATCAAAGTATGAATGAAGTATTTAAATAATCTCATGAATTATTTAATATACGAAGATGATTATTTATGTGAAGTCCGTTCTTCATCTCTTACATGCATATATAATATGATAGTATATATGTGCTTATATGTTAGAATTGTTTAGTCTATATTATTCTCATGCATTGATTCACTCGTGTTTGGAGTTATGAAAATCATATAATTTTTGAGGTTATCATCATTCTTGCTTTCTTTAAACTTAGTTTACTTATTTATTTATTATGGTTTCAATTTATCCATGTTGATGATTACGGGAAGTATGGTTCACTATATTTATTTTCTTTGATTAATTGTTATATTTGGGTGTCATTTATTAGGGGAGGTATACGTGACAGGTAAGTAATGTCGTTCCCGAAATATATGTGAGGTTATTTGACACGATTGTAAAATTTGAATGAGTTACTTGGTTCTTTAATTGATAGAATATTCTTTCATGTTGATGTTATAAAATATGCATGCTAGTTGTTGTATGTTCTTTTCTGAATAAATAATTTATAAAATTTTGAAATGTTATCGTGTTATTTTGAGGTGTCGTAATAGTTGTCGAATTAATTCTTCCGTTCTAAAAACATCACCACGCCTAATTTGTTATTAAAGGCCTAATAAATTAACTAACATGAGATGAGCGGGATGAGCTGCGAATTTATTTCAGACTCTAAAAGAGAGGAAAAATAATTTTTTAAGGGAGCGAGATGGGTTGCGGATTTATCCAAAACTCGTGGTAAGGCTGAAAAGTACTACTATCGGTAAGCCACACATCAATGCAGTTTTAAATAATTTAAAATAAATTAAAAGTAGGATGTAAGTGGCTTTTAGGCTAACAAATATTATATATCCAAGAGATTAATTTAAGCCAGACATAAGTCATTAAAGCAACCGTGCTAGAACCACGGGACTCGAGGGGTGCCTAACACCTTCCCCTCGATCAACAGAATTCCTTATTCGGATTTCTAGTTCGCAGACCAAAGAAAATAAAGAGTCATTTCCTTCTGAATAGGGATTCAATAAGGTGACTTGGAACACCCAAACTCAATTTCAAGTGGCGACTCCGTAAATAAAATAATCCCTTTCCAGAACGTCACTTTAATTGGAAAAACCCATTTTCTCTAAAAACCAACTCCCTAGCGGGGTCGGATGCGTGAAAAATAGGGGTGTGACAAAATCCCTTTTCGAAAACTCAACACACATTTTCATATAAATATTACTCAAGTTTTATATCGAGAACCCCCTTGTGATTACAAAATATCATAATAAAATGGGGTTCATAGTGCATGCTCTTCAAACAAATCTTAAAATCCATATACGTACATGCATATATACTTTAAAGCTTGTGAAAACGTGAAAATCATGCCCATGAGAGTTAGGATAGTCCCACATACCTTTTTGATGAAAAAAATTCGAACTAGCTTGAAATCTAGTATTGGAATTATGAGCCTCGAAAGAAACTCTAATTTTTCTTTCTCTTGAGAGTGGAGGAGAAGGAGAGATGAGAAACTGACATATAATGGGCAAATAGCATTTAAAGAGTGTTTTAAATCGTTGGGGTAGGGTTTGAGGTGAAAAAAAGATCAAAATACCCCTAACAAAACCAAAAAAATTGCAGAAATTCTTCAGTTGACGACGAGGTTGACGGTCCGTCAGTTAGGTGACAGCTCGTCACCCTAGTCGTCACATTTAGGTTAGGATTTTCCATTTACTGACCTAGGCTGACTACTAGAGCTGATGTCTTGTCACTTAGTTGACAGCTCGTTGGCTTAGTCGTCACCTAAGTGGCGGCTTGTCAGCTTAGTCGTCACCTGTTGACAGACAGACACCTCGAAGTAAAATAAGCATAACTTTCTACTCCGTTATCGGATTAAGGTGAAACTAGTTGCGTGGGAAAGAATACACAAATATCTTTCATTTGGTATATAGTAGGACACGTAAATCATTATATACTAGGATTAATGGTCATTGAAATTTGACCCAAGTTGAAGCATTCACTAAAACTTAATCGATAGAAAAGTTCTCAACGTGTGGCATCAATTCATATTCAAAGGTATTCTCACACTATAGAATTGATCATTGCATATAAATTAACATGGAATTAGTGGGCTCAGATCTATATACGTAGGAACAACGGTTTAAAGTCTAGCCTGAAAATATGGGGTGTTACATTATCTCTTGCTTGGAATCATTCGTCCTTAAATGATGGGTAGGAACTTGTTGAAGCTATAGAAGTATGGAATAAAGGACATAACCTCACGTTAGGAATTCTATTTTCCACAATGAAATATACATAGGCATTCAAGAAGATCTTCATAACATCACCAAGTAAATCGTGTAAGCATAAATCATGAGATAACTAGACTTGACATAGATATGATCTTGCCATGTGTTCTATGTTACATTATCATAACATTGTAAGGCATGTATTTTCTTAAGAATCCTCGACCGGATTAAGATTGAAACAAGACATGAACTGAGATTCTCGCGGGACATAAGAATAAAATAGAAACATTCTCTACCTTAATTGATATGTCTAATAGCCTTTAAATTTTGCGAGCTCCTCAACTATTCTTTTAGCTATGAATGCCACATGTCAACATCTCAATCTTATAATTTTCCTGCTAAATACATAACTACAGGATCTTGAGTCTAACTGCATTGTGCTTCCATGTTGAAGCCTAACCCGGAGTAAAAAATAGGCTAGCTTAAGCTATGGACCCTATACTCTACATCTCTTTAAGAACATTACTTCACCTTGTCATTATAATCAAATACCCTCAGGTCTTAAATCAAGGAGTACTAACCACATAGCACAATGGTTTGTGTTATTCATTAATCACAATGTTCAAGCCTATCTTTACTACACCCACTCTATGGATTTCCGCACATAAACCAGCAACTTCAATCATTCCTATAAATATTTTCACCAGATATCCCCCTTCCTAAATATTTTACATAACGAAAGTTCATCTCCCTCTTCACCTATAACCTTAGCTCGAGTAACCACACTGAAACTCTCATAATCAAGAACCTGTGTTCCCTTATCTAAAGCATTACTATAATTTCATTACCACTATCATACTGTCATCAGGAAGCTCATTGAGGGACTACAGCACAAGTATTAAGAATAAAAGTAACATTATTCAATTATAACTTATAATTGTTAGTCTACTCAAGGTGGGGCATGAGATGCCATATACGATGCAATAGGCACGAAGTGTTTCATTTATCAAATGCCTAGATTATAAATAAAAAGTCGTTCAAGTGTAAACATACACAGCATGCGTTCTTAGGACTGGGCATAGTGAGAAACATGAGAGCATATATCATGAGTTGCATAGTATAAAGGGGAAATTCATGTAGTCAACGATTGAGACAAGGATTGCCACTTGAAGCTATTACTCTACCTTTAAAGAACTGAACATGGCCATGAGTTTGCATAATCCTTATCGCTTTGTCTAGACCCAAAATAAAGTGAATCGGTGATATATAAAAATCATAGTTCCATATAACTAAGCATGATATGAAGCATAGATTTAAGGATCATGAACATCATAACATAGAGCTTGAATAGGAATAGATTTTTCATGACCCCTTCCCTGAAATTGACACCACGAGAAAAATTTGGGAACTATCATATTTCATCATCTTCCCTTAGATCAAAGTCACAATCCTAAACTTATGGGCATATTCCCTCATCAAATTTATAACCACAACTCTCAACACAACAGGGGTATCAGTATACATAAGAACACACACTCTCCTTAATACCTTTAATATAAAGACACTAAATTTTTTCTAGGATATCCCTTTCAGGGATACTAATCATAACTTCCTCCAACCCAAAAAGCCATCGACTTATGACTAGAATTATCATGGGCATGGACACCCCTGCTTCTACATACTTAACACTCTATCTTCTACTCCTTAGAAGACTAGCATTTCACCTCTAACATCATAACCTTATAACTTAACAAAACTTTTAAAACTACACCAAAAGTAGATCCCAAATCAAGTAACACATACACATCACGGGAGAAAATCTGAAACATACCCGTAACAACATCTGATGAAGCCTCTGAGTGCTGACGGTTAGACAAAGCGTATAACCGGTTATGACTCATACCTACCCGAGAGCGTTCCCTTTAATAATTAGGGCAGAAGATGTAGAAACTGGGCACTTACTGCCCCCAAATGTCCCATTTCCTAAGGGGGAATCCCTGTGAAAGTGACCCAATTGACCATAAATATAGCACAATTGACTATTAGGATGGCACTTTCCCGGGTGATTTCTCCCCCTTTACCGCAGCGTCCATACTACCTAGAGGTCTAGGCCACACTTTTCTGAGACCGGTACCCTTCATTCTCAACCCGCTGTAGAGTGAATGTTGTGGATTCATTGATTTTTTATGGGTCTGGGTGCTAGCTACAGACTGAGTATTGTTCTAAAATTTCTTATTAGACCACTGCTTTCACCATTTTCCACCTTGTCGCTGATTGACATTTTGATCTGCAAACTTAACCCTCTTAGTCTGCCTTTCTTTTTCCTGTAATTCGGCCTGCCTCTTTTTCTCCTCTTCTACCTGGTGCATAAACACTGATAGCTGGAGATATTCATGTCTTTATTTAACATTACCCTCCTACATTCCAACACCAGATCATTCGAGAGGCTAGATACGAACTTCCTCATACGAGCCCTTATGTTGCCCACTAACTCCAGAGCATAACGGGACAGCTAGGTGAATTTTAATGCATATTCCTTGATGTTCATCTTCCCCTGCTTTAAATTAACAAATTCCTCGGCTGGCCTCCATCAATTTCTAGGGGAGGAAATGATCCAGAAAAGCCTCTGAAAACTCCTCCCATACAGCAGGTGCAACACCCTCACCCCTCAACTCTTTCCATTCCTCATACCTCTAGTTAGATACATCATTTAGCTGATAAGCCACTAATTCTACCCCCTCAATAACACTAGCAAGCTTGACTCTAAATATTTTCTCCATTTCATCTATGAATCCTTGGGGTCCTCCCCAACCTTGGTACCTGTAAAGGTAGGTGGGAAGCCTCATGAACTGGCCAACTCGGGAGATTTCAGAAGAACAAGGCACAGAACTCACATCTTCGGAATGACGAGACTGAAATTCCACAAGCTGAGCAATCATGTGGATAGACTGATAGAACTCAATATTCAATACTTCTCTCTGGGGGCACTGAGACCGATTGACATCAGATCAAGAAGCCAGAAGAGGGATAGTTTGGACTGAAGGAACCCCTTGATATGGAAAAAACAATGGAAACATGAAACAACTCCAAAACAGTCCACTAATCTTAAGGATTTGAGGACTAAGATGGAGACCAATCTCGGATTCACTACAACAACAACAATACGAGATAACAACAGTACATTTGACACCAAAAATAGCAGCAACACAATGATAACAAGATGAACACAATGAGAAAAAATTTTGAATTCAAGAAGGACACAAAACAGTCCACTATGAATCTACAAAGTGCAATAAGATAAAGATATATAGATAGACCAAATGAGGGAATAATATTAACAACCCAAGAATTGTTACACCCTTGGACCTTTAATACTACACACAACACTAACCTATCTCCTACGTAGGAACAAGAGGGATCTCGATATCCCAAGGACCAACGTTTCCAAGCTTGAATCCAACACGAGTGATTCCACACTCAAGTTGATTTCCCTAGTTACAATTTCAGATTTGTGCCTCAAGGAGAGAGGACTTGTCTTTCAATATTATACAACATTCATCATCATCAAAATCTAATGAATGAATCCCTAGAAGGTTATATTTATAGTGTATTATAAGAATAGTGTGAAATATCCAAAATGACCCCTTAGTCAAAGTCTTCAAGTGGGATCCCTTGGAGTGCATTGTATGAACTGATTTTGGAGCCTAGTTAGGCCTTCCTTTGCACTTCATATGTACACTCCAAGCCTCGGGTTCATTCACTCTCGCACTCACCCACCTCCGTGGTCGTACCCGTATCACCCCTAGAGTAGCAATAAACTCTGGGGTACGGACTCTATAACGGGTTCGTATCCCATGAGTAGTGGGACATCATCAGCATAGGTGTTCTACTCATTGGAACTACAGGGAGGTATAATCTGAAATGTAAAAATCCCTGAGTTAGGAAACATTCATACTCTATAGCACGAGCTAGATCACAAAGTAAAGAGAAATATTCCTATATGTCTCATAAATTTCTTATAAGTGTGGCGCGATACACATCCATAAAAGAAACTCTATGCAACATGGCTTCGTAGATACCCTGGGACCCTGCTCTGATACTAAGCTTTTCACGACCCAAATCGAGGCTTTGACCGTGACGAGCATCCCAAACCATAAAGGCCGGACAGGGCCCTTACCACGTGGTCATAAGCATTACTCATGTGAAATAAAAATATGGAAGATAACTGAAATCATAGTAGTTTCGGACCAAACTTAAAACTTCATAACATCAAACCATAAGAAAACCCAAATCCAATCTAACACCGTCTACGAAGCCTCTACTGAACTGAACATATTAGTCTATATAAGCGGGGACAAGGCCCCGACCGGACTATAAAATTAAAAAGGAAACAACACTTAGAGAGATGCCTTCTGAAGTAAGGGAGGCTCACCAACTCTGAGTATCTGAGAATAATCAACTAGTTGTCGGGACCATGAGTCCGTGCCTTAGAACCTAAAATATAGAGGGTCAATACTCAAAAGTACTGGTATATAAAACAATCCAAAAAGATAAAATTTATTTTTGTATAGCATAAATGAGAGCATTTCATAAAACAAGTTAGCATAAAGTAAATGAAAACACATGGACATATTATGAAAAACTTCAACCATTCTAGTAAAATGTTGACTCTACTCTTGCTTTGCTTCTGAGCTAGATGGGTCAACTTACATTCATACCAATCCATGGGCTATATGGAATCCGCACTTAACTCGGCGGCCAAGTCTCCAATTCGAGTTTACCGCAAGGATTGGAGTTTCAGATTCTGACATGCAAAGGCCACAAAGCCAGTGTATAATTCCCTCTTTCAGAGAACATCCTCTCTTTCAGGGCACAATAAATCCCGTATTAGCAAAACACGGTTCGAACAATGAGTTATCTAAATTCATGCCTTCTTTGAATAACCATCTAATTCTCTCTAAGCCCATTTTTAACCTCTTAAATCATAATTCATACTTATACCTTCTTTGTTTTCATGTTAAGGGCATTTCATAACGGGGTATCGTCATACCCAAACTTGCCGGTCATTCATATCTTATCATATCACATCCATAGCCCTTTTTATTCAAAAGCACATTAATGACCAC
>NW_025872263.1:0-3916 GCF_002878395.1 Capsicum annuum
TAAATTCATATCAGCCCACTCATTAGCCTGAGTCTCATATCGTGATTGAGAAGGCTATTATGAATGAAGAACGAGAAGAGATAGCTAGAAAAGTAAGGAGTCTAGTGTAGAGTGTGAGAAACATACAAGGATTGGGAGGACACAAATGTGTCTCTTTTAAAGACCTATGTATGTTCCCTAATGTTCATTTGCCAATAGGGTTCAAGACCCCAAAATTCAACAAATATAGTAGTCATGGTGACCCAGTGTTCCACTTAAAAAGATATTTCAGTCAACCTAGAGGAGCAAGAGGGAAAGATGAGTTGCTTATGGCCTATTTCGGAGAAAGTCTGACGGGAATAGCCTCCGAATGGTTTATTGATCAAAACATCTCCCATTGGCACGTTTGGGATGATATGGCTCAAGATTTTGTACAATAATTTCAATACAATCTCGACATTGTCCCTGACCGTACTTCTCTCGCTAATATGAAGAAAAAACCATCTGAAAGTTTTCTATAAAATGGAGAGAACAGACATCTAGAGTCAAACCGTCAATGAAGGACCAGGAATTGATTGACGTTTTTCTCCAAACTCAAGAGTCTGATTATTTTCATCATTCACTAGCCGTAGTTGGTAAACCTTTCGCCGAAGCAATCAAAATTGGGGAAATGGTGGAGAATGGCATCAAATCAGGAAAAATCATGAGCCAAACCGCCCTCAAGGCCACTACACAAGCCATTTAGAGTGGATCAGGTAGTTTCAAAAATCAAAAAAAGAAAGAGGAAGGATCTATGATGGCATCAGGATCGGACAATGCCCAAAGGGGACGGAACTCCCCTTACGTTCATGTCCAACAGGGGCAACCCAGCCCTCCTCAACATTATTATACACCTCAACCTGCTATTCTTAATGCTCAAGCGTATGCCCTACCTCCTCAGCATCCATAATGGTGGGCACCTACGCCACAAGGTTTTCGTCCGCGGTAACCAAATTTACAAGCCCCTCATAATCCGTATGTTCAGGCAGACTATACAAGAGAATAGAGGCCAAGGGAAAACTTTACCCTAATTGGAGAATCGTATATGAGCCTGTTGCTGAGATTGGTCAAATTAGGATGGATTGAACCTGTTTTGCCCTTCAAAGTGGATCCGAATACAAGTTGGTTTGATCCTAATGTAAGGTGTGAGTACCATTCAAACGTCCAAGGTCACAGTACTGAAAATTGTGGGAATCTGAAGAGAGCCATTGAAAAGTTAATCGAAAGCAAGGCAATCATAATACAAAAAGAAGAAGCGCTGAATGTCACCGATAATCCACTTCCCAATCACAGTAACACATACATCATGGGGATGATTTTTTATGATAGAGACTACAGGCCAACAAGCCAAGCAGTGATGGAAATAAGAACCTTGAAGAAGAACCCGGGTGAAGCACTAAAGTCTATGCAAAGAGAACCACTGATCATGAAAAGAGCGAGTTCCATTATAAGACCCCGAGATTTAGAAAAGATGGTATTGTATGTTCTTGCAAAGTTAAAGGGAATAGCACAAGATGGGCCAAAACTATATGTTTTGAGTGGTCCCGCATGGTTCGACCAACAACACAAAAATATGAGAAAGATAACAGAGCCAATTGTCATAAGACACGCAGCACAGCTCCCAGTGACAAGCTTGAAAACTATCCCATGGAACTACAACAAAACCACGGTGATTTACAAAGGAAAAGAGGTCATAGAAGAAACAAACGAAACAGGGGGTTTGACTCGATCAGGAAGATGCTATGCTCCAGAAGAATTAAGGAGACCAAAACAATTTAAAGATTTTCAAGGGCCAATGAAAAAACCTGTCACAGACGAAGAGCCTGAGGAATTTCTAAAGAAAATAAAAACCCAAGACTATTCCATTGACGATCAATTGAGGAAAACCCCGGCTCAAATCTCATTATTATCCCTGCTGCTACATTCTAAAGAACATTATTAGGCATTGATTAAGTTGTTGAATGAAGCATACGTCCCGAAGGAAACTATGGTCTGTCAAATAGAAAGGACGGTTCGTAGAATATTTGAAGCAAATAGAATCACTTTCACGGATGATGAGTTACCCACAGAAGATTCTGGTCACAATAAGGCTTTGCATCTGACTATCAAATACGAAGGATATTACATAAAAGGGGTAATGATCGATGGAGGTTCAGGAGTAGATATCTGTCCTCTCTCTACTTTGCAAAAATTAAAAATCAGCCCAGATAGGATTCGATCCAATAATGTATGTGTTCGAGCTTTTGATGGTGCAAAACGAGACACCATTAGTGAGATAGATCTTGCTTTGGTTATTGGACCAGTTGAGTTTGTGATCACCTTTCAAGTAATAGACATGGATACTTCCTACAACCTACTTTTAGGAAGACCATGGATCCATACGGCCAAAGTCATACCTTCTACTTTGCATCAAGTAGTAAAGTTTGAACATGACAATCAGGAAATTACTGTGCATGGAGAGGATGGTCTTCCCATACATCGAGATCCTTCTGTACCCTGTATCGAAGCAAAAGGGGGTTGTGAATCTTCCATTTATCAAGCCTTTGAAATTGTGACAGTTGATCAAGTCGTGGAAGGCACACCGATTCCGAGGCCTCATCTCTCTTCTACTTCAATCATGGTGGCTAGCCAAATGCTACAAAATGGTTATGAATCGGGAAAAGGATTAGAGGTTTCGATGCAAGGAATTATAAACCCTGTAGATCCATGTGGTAGCTACAACACCTTTTTCTTAGTCTTTAAGCTGACTATAGCAGATAGGAGATGGGCGAAAGAACAGAAAAAGAAGGCTTGGCAATTAACAAATTCGGTTCCACACATTAGCCAATCTTTCACGAAAGCTCAAAAGAAGAAGATCAAGACCCATCTGTTAACAAGGATGTAGATGAAATCTGTCAAGGTCTCAAAGAAATGTTTTATGAAGTAAACATGATTCAGATGGGTGAAGGCCCTAGCTACCCAGATGTGCAGTTCGTCGGGCCAAATGTCAAGCTCACTAACTGGGAAGCCACTCCTCTCCCCATAAGGAAGGAGTCTTGGTAGTTTATTTTGTTTTTATTCTTTTTTTTTAATTTTGCATTTTGGATTATTCTCAGGGTTGTAATCCACATAGTTTAGTTGCTCTGCTTTTATGTTGACCCTCCTATGCTTTCCAATTCAATGAAATAAAATTCAAGTTTCCTAGTAAATTTATCTTTTCTTCCCTCTTTTTATTTTTATTTTTTTAATCTTATTTCAGTTATGTTAATACTGGCTTCGATAACATGGCATGTTCGCGGAGTTCACATTTAGATTCTAAAAAGTTGTCTAAGCTCAAATCAGCAAACCAAACGGTAGATGAATACGATGAAGAAGCTGATAAGGAAGTCAAAAAAGGATTGGATCAATTTAAGGATAAGCCCAAACCCAATTTAAATGACACTGAGATAATAAATTTAGGAACTGGTGAGGAGGTTAGAGAAATAAAAATAAGTATTCATGCGGATTAGAATATCAGGAATGATATTGTTCAGATTTTGCTAGAGTATAAGGATGTTTTTGCTTGGTCTTATGATGATACTCCGGTTCTAAGCACTGATTTGGTAGTCCAGAAACTGCCTACATACCCTGATTTTTCACCAGTCTAGCAAAAGTAAAGAAAGTTTAAAACTGACGTGAGCGATAAAATCAAAGAGAAAATCATGAAGCAATTGAATGAGAACGTGATCAGGGTCACTCAGTACACCACATGGTTGGCTAATGTGGTGCCCGTACTGAAGAAAGATGGCAAAATCAGAGTTTGTGTTGATTATAGGGATTTGAACAAAGCAAGCCCTAAAGATAACTTTCCGCTACCCAATATTCATATCCTTGTTGATAATTGTGCTAAACATGAGATCCAATCTTTCATGGATTGTTA
>NW_025872264.1:0-2769 GCF_002878395.1 Capsicum annuum
TTTTATTTTAAAAATTGTAGTCCCGATCTTATTGGTCATGCTGATGTTGGGTACTTATCTGACCCGCATAAAGCTCGGTCTCAAATAGGCTATGTGTTCATATGTGGTGGTACTGCCATATCTTGGAGATATACAAAGCAAACTATCGTAGCCACTTCATCGAATCATGCTGAGATAATAGCTATTCATGAAGCAAGTCGAGAATGTGTATGGTTGAGGTCCATGATACATCTCATTCAAGAAAAATGTGATGTGAAATATGTCAATCTACCCACAATTTTATACAGAGATAATTCAATATATATAGCACATCTTAAGGGAGGATTCATAAATGGAGATAGAACGAAGCACATTTTGCCAAAGCTTTTCTATATACATGAGCTATAAAAGAATGATGATATTAACGTGCAACAGATTCGTTCAACTGACAATGTGACTGATTTATTCACCAAATCTTCTCCAATTACAACTTTCAAGAAGATGTTGCACAAGATCGAGATGCAAAGGTCAAGGATGTTCTCAGTAGGGGGAGATAATACGCGTTGTACTCTTTTTCCCTAACGAGGTTTTATCCCACTGGGTTTTCCTTGTAAGGTTTTTTAATGAGGCATCCAAAATACGTATTATTAGAGATGTGTACTATTTTTCCTTCACTAGATTTTTTTTCCTATTGGGTTTTTCTAGTAAGGTTTTAACGAGGCACATTATCTACCAATTAGACATTCAAGGGGGAGTGTTATAAGTGTATTTACATTATAGTGAATGTCTATCAATATCTATTAAGATTTACTTTGATATCTATTAGGATTTGAAGCATCCGTCTTTTACATAGACTAGGAGTAAATTTTTCCTATAAATACAGGGGTTTAGTTCATTGTCTTAATAATCTTATGATCTTTCATCCCTCAAGAGAAGAAATAAGAATCACTCTCTATTCTCTCTACTCTTCTTTTTTATTCTTTCTTATTTTATAACACGTTATTAGCACGAGACTCTGCCAAATAAGGTGAGATTATAAATCTAAAGGTCAAGGTTAGTAATTCCTTATGTTATTTGTATTTTTATATTAATGATATAATTATTGTTGGATTTGAGAAAAAACAATTGGTTTGAAACCATTTATGTTTTAAATTCATTCCCCAAGAATAATATTATCAAAAGGGATGATAATATTTGGTTCAAGTCCCATCGATTTATGCCTAAGATGCTTTTATATAAATAAAATATTGAGTTTTAATCTCAATACACCATATTGATGATATTGTGATGGCTAAGGTAAAATAATGGGTATTGGGTGAAAAGTCATGAAATTCGACCCATTGAATATGCTCCATTCCATGAAGTAAATGTGGTAGCAATATATGATAAGTCTGAAATATGACAACTTACTTCATTCTTGAGGTGTATGTGGTAGCAGTGCATAATATATCTGAAAGAAGACAAGTGATTGAATGCATGAATATAATAAGTATCATTAAAAGTGATGATATTTTCACACACTTATATGATTATAAGATATGCTAGATAAAAATTCTCTACATCATATGTATGCCTCAATTTGCTTCTGAAGTAGCAAAATCTTGAAAGAGGTTATAATCTATCATAATTTGATAGGCTTAAGGCACGATTATATTCCATTCCTAGGGAATGAGAAACTTATTAATGCAAACGTGCACTTGATTGTGATTGTATCACAACTCACCTCCGAAAGAGGTTGAATATTTTGAAATCTACTTCTGAAGTAGTAAATCTGAAATTTATTCATGTAATAGTAAATCTGAAATTTACTAAAGAAAAAGTACATGTCATGGTAAACTTGGAGTTTACTAGAATAAAAGTTCATAAATTGATATGAACGATTGTGACATCTCGAAGATGTGCATGTATTGAAGAACTAGAAGATTCTTCAAGAATTGTTTATGTCATTTGTTCTCATGATAAGTTGGTTGGACCAACTAATATTGGGATTGGATCCCTTCAAATCTGAAAATATTCAGAGGTGAATAAGGGTCCATTCATCTATCATGTGATATGTTAAAACGATGCATCAATAAGATGATCACATGTACATTCATTGTCAACCTGTAGTTTGACATTCATAAAGTTGCTTGCTCAACAAAATTGAGTTAAGAACACAATTTTCAGATTATGCAATCAAGAAAGTTATCTTGATGATGATGATTTGGCATTGAATGCCTTCGATAAATAGCTAAACCATCGCTAATGAGAACAAAGCTTCATGTGTTGATCTAAAATATGATATGTTGCATACAATAACACTTGATGCCTTGGATCAATAAATTATGATTATTTCCTCCCCTCAATTGGTTCGAGGTCATGAACCAACTATTCCATCTAATAGTTTTGATGTGCGGTATACGATTAATAAATGTACCATGATGCATAAAGATGGATCCATCAAAGAAGATGGAGGATGTATGTTAGCTTTCCTAACATAAGGAGGAGTTTATAAGCAGCTATGAAGTATGTTAGGAATTATCATCAGATCCTCATTCAAAAGTTAATTCAAGTTAAATGTCGAACGCATCTCATATTTAAGTTGCAAGTGCTCCTATTTTATGTCTCTAAAGGACAAAGTCTATGCATACGTGAAGCGTGATAGACCAATCGATTTCAAATAAAATAGTCCTTGAAAAATAAGGAGCAAATAATCATAATAAGAAGGCAATGAGCTCTTGAAGAGCCTACGACATACCACTTCATGAAACCTTATGAGAGGTTCATTACCTGAAAATAATAAAGTGATGA
>NW_025872265.1:0-1232 GCF_002878395.1 Capsicum annuum
ATTTCATCTGCCTTGTTTAAGTTACGAATCTTCTTCAATAGCTTTGAATTCATTGTCGTTCTTTTGATTCAAAACAAAAAATCTGTTGATTAAATTAGATCACCTTCTTTTGCAATTATCAATGGGAAATTTTACATCGTGTCCCGTTTTGCCAAGTATTAAGAATTCCAAAGTATCAAGAGTCCTTTTACCAGGAGGAGAAATCAGACAATTTCGCGAACGAGTAAAAGCAGCAGAAATTATGTTGGAAAACCCGAGTTATTTCTTGGTGAATGCAAGTACTATGAGAATTGGAAGACGATTTTCGGCTTTATCAGCTGACGAAGAACTAGAGTCTGGAAATATTTATATCATGTTTCCGATGAAGAGAGTCAATTCAGTAGTTACTGCTGCTGATATGACGGTGATTTTATTGGCTGCTAATTCTGCTGCCAAGAGAATTACCGGTGGAAATGTTAAAATTTCACCGGAGATGTCACCAGCGCCGGAATCAACGCCGGAAAATAACGCTGGCCACCGGAATTCCGAAGGGTTTCCGATGGGGCAAGAAATGAAATATAGATTATCTTGTAGATCGAGGAAGCCTTCATTGGAGACAATTATGGAAGAACCAGTTTATTCAAGATGAGAAGTTTAATTAATTTTTATTTTTTTTGGGTGAAAAAAATTAGAAAGTTTTTATTTAGAGATGTTATAGTTTTATTTAGGGATTTTTAGTGTGAAGAAAAAAAAAAGATTATATATGCACCTATTTTTTATTTGTTAAAAAATTGTGTGCTAAATTTTTGGAAGGGCTATTCAATGATATTGAATCTGTGGACTAGTATTTGATTCTCTTATGATCAAACCTTAATTAAGATATATTCTTTTATTATGTGCATGAATATTCATAACCTTTTTTAATGATGGTTATGTTAATTGTGTGTGTTTATTTAGAAGATAAGATAAAAATTGATGGTGGCATAATGGTTGTGCTATAAGCTTTTAGAAACATAGAGGGCGATACTCCTTTTACATACTTTTAAACAATTAAAAATACTCCTTGAGCCGATTAAATTTATCAAAATTGAGATTACTAGTATAATTAATTGAAAGATTGGCACTCATTTTATGAGCCCCAAGTACGGCCTGACAACTGACAAGGCGACTAGTATACATTAAGAAAAAGTTAATTTTTGAAGACGTCTTTTCACTTATATTACTCAAAAATATAAGGCAAAATCAACTTCTCC
>NW_025872266.1:0-3042 GCF_002878395.1 Capsicum annuum
ATAGTTTCAAGTTTCATTTTCCTATGAAATTCAAAATCAAAAACCCCAAAAGATTTTTCTTTGTTAATCATAGTTTCCATTTTGTATAAGAATGTTAAGCCTAAAAATGCAAAAAAAGATTTTCGTCAGTTCTTTTGACAATTTGTTATTTTCTTTTCTTCTTAAAGTTTCAAAAAGAAAAAAAAAAGAAAAGAGTTCAATTGGCCATTTTGGCATGACTTCACGAACTGCGCACACCTGATTCTCCCCTTTCGGGGGTGAGATACGTAGGCGACCTTCTTGGGTTCGGTGATCTTTTTTTAAAAAAAAAGAGGTTTTGAAAAACTGTTGAACTCTAACCATTTGTTATCTCTTGTCCAGTTAGTTTAAGGTGGTTGGTTTGTGGCATTTTGGCTGGTCCTTCATATTGCTCCAAGTCACAGAGGAAGTTATGGCCAACAAGGATACCGAGTTAGTTGTCACTAATCAGATAGGGAGTTCGGGGAATGAGAATGTAGCAGATAATGAAGAGATTCGAAAATTAAGGCGGCAAATAATAGAAATGCATCGAGCTTGGGCTAATGGGTTGCCGCCTCCTCCAGTTCCCATTGATAATCTGGAATATCTTTCTAGCTTGCCTCCCGTGTCACATGCACAATTTTCCATTTTTGTTGATATGCCGCAACATGCATCAGGATTGACTCCGGGGCAACAATATCCAACCACTTTCAATATTCATTTTCTCACTCCTCAATACAAAATTACCATATGCTCGGCTCCGCCTGCTATTCATGCTTTTGCAGCCCCACTTTCGTCTGAAGCTCCTGCTTTTAATGTCAATCCAACAGTTGTGATTCCTCACTCTACAAGCGACCCTGTATTGAATATTTTTAGTGATCAGCATTACGCTCTCGAGCACACATTTAAGTCGACTGGTCCTTACGATTTTTCTCAATCGCCTGCATTTCCTCCTAACACTGAGAAACCTGTTATGACAGAAGAACAAAAGGAAATAGCCAGAAAATTGAGAAGTTTGGAACTGACTATGAAAAACTTGCAAGGACTTGGGGGGTACAAAAATGTATCATATAAAGATCTGTGCATGTTTCCAGGTGTACATCTTCCTCTTGGTTTTAAAATGCCAAAGTTTAAGAAGTATGATGGACATGACGATCCTATAGCACATTTGAGACGCTATTGCAACCAGCTAAGGGGCGCTGAAGGGAAGAAAGAATTACTCATGGCATATTTTGGTGAGAGTCTTTCAGGTCTAGCTTCATAATGGTTTGTTGACCAAGACATCGACAAGTGGAATAGCTGGGATGACCTGGCTAATGAATTCGTGCAACAATTTCAATACAATATGAAGTTGATTCCTGACGAGAAATCCTTAATTAATATGAAGAAAATAAGTACTGAAACTTTCAGAGAGTATGCGATTAGATGGCGCGAACAAGCTGCTAGGGTGAAACCGCCAATGAAAGAAAGTAAGATAGTGGAGGCGTTTATTCAAGCGCAGGATGAAACATATTATCAACACTTGTTAGCTGCATTAGGCAAGCCATTTATTGAGGTCCTCAAAATGAGGGAGATGATAGAGGATGGAATTAAGACTGGTCGCATTGTGAGTTTTGCAACATTAAAAGCGGCTACTTAAGAAATTCAAAAAGGTTTGGGAAGTGTGGGAGGAAAGAAGAATGTGGAAGATGCATCCGCCATTGCAGTTGGACAACAGGCATGGGCAAGAGGACCACACCATCGTTACCCATGGGCTCAAACCCAAGTTTATGCCCAAGCTCCACAGAATCTTTACCAAAATCCATTATATCCCATTCCCCCACCTCCATATCAAATGTATAATGCGCAACCTTATGTTCAACCTCCATCTTACCTACACTGGCCTGCGCCAATTCTGCCGAGTCATCCTCCAACTCCACATACATACCGAAGCCCTTCTAGGCCTGGTTTTCAATTTAAGCCAAATAATAAAATGAGACAGAAGTTGAGGGATAACTTCACACCCATTGGAGAGTCGTATGCAAGTTTATTCCAGAGATTGGTACAACAGGACATGATCACTCCTCTTTTTGGGTATACTCCCGACCCACATTCAAGAAGTTTTTATCCTAATGTACGATATGCATATCATTCTGATGTTCAGGGTCACAGTATTAAAGATTGTCGTGCTTTGAAAAGAGAAATTGAAGAGATGATTCAAGATAAATCAATCATGGTATAGAACACTGACAGTGAGGAAAGCTCTAGTCATGCTGATATGCAAACCAGTGGCTAAAATGTTAGGCTGAGCAATTAAGAAGTCACCCCTCTCCTTACTAGGAAGGGGTCTGGTAGCTTGTTTTGTTTTATTTTCTGTTTTCCGAATTATTTCAGGGTTGTAGTTCGGGATCTGTCTTGTTTTGTCCTTTTGTTGTTTATGTTCAAACCCTTTTATCTTTTGTTTTGACTAAATGAAGTGTCTCATTTTCCTTTGTGTTTTAAATATGTGTTGTTTGTTTGTTTTCTTTACATAGTACATTTTGTGTTAACTCTAGTGATATGACATGCAGTGAAGTTTTCAGCCAGATCTTAAATCCAGTTTAAGCATGAACTTCGAATCAGAGGGTTAAAGTTAGAAAAAAAGAGCATATGAGAAAATAGATGGAGTCCTGAGACATTTGGTAATAGGTTAAGGCAATTATTTTGAGAATCACAAGAATAACTTGGCTATCGATCGAAAGGCAGGTCCCAATTAGGTCAAATAGTGGACGTATGATCCCTATATCAAGGTTAACAAGAAGATAATCAGCTCCACAGAAGCATGAATCACTTGATGTGAGGGATGCATAACAAAGGTAGAGTTGTATCTTTGACAAGTATATAAAAAGAGGTGAAACACATGTTCGAGGCAAGTTAGTGTTGTAAAGCATGCCATAAGTGATATTGGTCATGTACTTTCACATTGCATGCTATATACTTGCATTCTCAAGGATTGATATGATGAAGGCATTTCATTCTGCTATCCAAACATTGTGTCATCCTTTGTTTACCCCATTTGAGCCTTAG
>NW_025872266.1:3142-3857 GCF_002878395.1 Capsicum annuum
AAGTATATAGCATGCAATGTGAAAGTACATGACCAATATCACTTATGGCATGCTATATACTTGCATTCTCAAGGATTGATATGATGAAGGCATTTCATTCTGCTATCCAAACATTGTGTCATCCTTTGTTTACCCCATTTGAGCCTTAGTGTTATTTTCTTTCATACCCCTCTTTTGGAATCAAGATAGAGTAAGCAAAGTTCAAAAATAGTGTCAAGTAAGAAGAAAAAGTCAAAAGTTACAAAAAAAAAGACAAAAATGTTTCCAAAAAAGAGTGTCAAGAAAAATAGAGTTAGAAAAAAAAGAATCGCAAAGTGAAAAGAGCGAATAAAAGAAAAAAAAAAGAGAAAAATCAGATCAAAGCAAAAGGACAAGCTGCCAGAACTACGCATGACCTGATTCTCCTCTCTCGGGGTGAGATACGTAGGCTTCCCTACTAAGGGCTCGGTCCAACCAAATAAATAATTTAGAATCACCCAGTCAAAAGAAACTGGGGCATGAGTTAATCCTCATTGTTTGCGTCGATTCCAAAAGTTGTAAGTCCTAACCCACTTCAAGTGTCGTTTGGGCCTCACGCCATCCTTTCTTTCTAACCCTATCCAAAAGTCAAGTTACAACCAAAGAAAAGACCTTCAGATCAATCTTTGGGGATGTTAAGGCAAAGCATACAAGGGATATGATGATGTATTTGGGAACTACCTGTCTTCCTCAGCCC
>NW_025872267.1:0-3782 GCF_002878395.1 Capsicum annuum
TTATTATTATTTTTTTTTTTGAAAAATGAGTGCAAAAAGTAAAAAAAATCTTGCTCTTTTTTTTTTGAATTTTTGAATCGTGGAAAACAAAAGCCATAAAGAACCTAAAAACTACGAAACTCTTTTTTGATTCACCTTTTCTCTTTTTTTAAACACTTTTTTGTCTACACACTTTACTTCTAACACATGTTTTTCCTAAATCGGTCCATCAAATGACCACGTTACCCTCAAAGATGCAACATTTAGCACGTAGGGATGCTTTAAAGGTGAGTTCCTACAAAGGACAGTGTGGTCCCCGCTAGGTCTCAACATGATGCATATAAGAATGACCTAAAGGCTGACCTACGTTGTGGTTTACTAACAAGGCCGTTCAGGGGAGCATATGGTCGATAGTGGCTGCTTTGTTTTCCACCTACTCCATACATCCAATGGTTCCCCCCTAAAATAAAGGTGACTGCGGAAAGAATGACTCGGGATATGCACATGATGTCAGATATAAAAGCGGTAATACATAGGATAAATACTGTAAACAAAGAGCACGAAAATACAAAAAGTGAAAACACAAACAAAAATCACAAACAATGCTTATACACTCGTAATGCCAAACAAAGCCGATACGACTCCAAGAAAAAAAGCTCATATTCTGAAATTATCCCCAGCAGAGTCGCCAGAGCTGTCACACCCCTTTTTCGTACTCCAAAAAGATATGGTTTAAGGTTCGAAAGGGTTTTGATTTATTGAGTGACAAAAGATTGAAAATTTGTTTCGAAAAGGGATTATTTACATTTTTATTCAGAGTCGCCACTTGACATAAACTCGGTGTGCCAAGTCACCTTTTAAAATCCTTTTCAAAACCATTTGACTCTTTGAAACTGGTTTGCGAACAGAGATTCCGGCTAAGGAATTCTGTTGATCGAGGGGAAGGTGTTAGGCACCCCTCGATCCCGTGGTTCGACCATAGTCGCTTGGTGGAGCGTATCGGCTAATTTTGACACTACGAATGTACAAACCACACAAAACACGTAAAACAATCAAACAGATAAACAAAACAAAAACGAATCAAAAGTACAGTGTCCAGTCCAATTTATACAGTCCAAATATAAAAATGCGAAAATAAATCCTATCTAACCTATACTAATTCTAACTATTCTCCCATGCTTTACCCGATGCCTCGGGCCTTCACCACAAATATTTTCAAGTACGAGATATCTCGGGGCATTCCCCGGATAAATCAGTACAAGTACTTCGGGGCATTCCTCGGCCAAATGAGTATAATTGAATTAAATGCTATAAAACAAAATCATTCCAACACATATTTCAACATTCCAACAATCCACCATTTCTAAATTTTGCCTGCCCGCACCTACATTTGCCTATCTATTTTAACACATCATGATTATATCACGTTCCGATAATATTCAAGCTCATTCCGAAAACAACAATAATAAACAAAAGTTAATCTAATTTCACTATTTTATCAACTTCTCAATCCCATTCCCCAAATAACCAATTTTAATCCTTAATCAGATATTATTTCATTACACGACCCCCATAATCAATCCATAATCAAGGAAATCAAACACCTAATCAGAACAAACAAATATTAACCAATCTAGCACTCAAACGTCACCAACAATTCACATGCCGAATCACGTTCAACAATCACATAAGAATTAAAAGAGAGGAAAGAATTGGACCTCAATAGCGCTTTCAAATATCATTCGATAAAACGAGATGAAACTCGCACCGGAACCGCGAACCAAAACCTCGGTAACAACCCGTATAGAGAACCTCCACAGCGATGAAATCCAACTCCAAACTCAGTATCAAAATTTAAAACCCAGAAATTGATCGCGATGAAGAGAATCGAAATGAACAGAATTCGAATTCTCAAATCAGTAGTGAAGACTGGTAACCGATGAGACCAAACAAAACAACAACAGAACAAACCAGCTGGATGTGAACATATCGCAAAAATAGATCCAAAATAGACTGATTTCGACGAGGATTTTGCTATTATTTTGTGTTTTCCGGCGACGTGTAAGGAAAAAGGGTGGCTGGCAGTGCTTTTCCAACGACGTGTAAGGAAAGAGGGTGGCTGGCAGTGCTTTTCTGATGACGTTTTCACCGAAATAACCTCACCCTCGTCGTACCTCTCTCCCGATCTGTCTTACTCTCTCTATTTTCCCTCGTTTCTCGAATCTCTCTCTCTACCTCTCTCAATCTATCTCTTTTCATTTTTCAGCTCTATTGATGATACTCGTGGACAAGAAAAGAAAAATGGACTGGTGGAGAAGAAAAGAAATTGGCGTGAATCTCTCTTCTTCCTCTTCCTCTCCCAGCTCTCTCTCGCTCGTAGATTTCTCTCTCTCGCAGTTTTCTCTGTGTGTGCTAGAGAGTATGAGTGGAGAGTATTTTTGGTGAGCCTTTTTTTTTTTAGGGATCCCCTGAAGAAGAAGAAGCCAAAAAAATATTTTCTCTCTTGGTCCCCCTCCCTTTACTGTGCGTGTCTATCCAAGTATATGGAGAAGAAGATGGTGACAAAATGGGTCCTTTTTCTTTTAGTTTGTTATTGTAAGGATAAAAATGTGAATGGGTAGGGAGGTGGAAGCTTTTGATTGGGTAGATTGTTAGGATAAGATAAATTAGTTAGAGTTATTATTTTTATTTGTTTTTGTATTTTTGTGGGATATAATCACATGGAATTGGCCACATGGTAAGGTGAGAATAAATAAAAAAAATAGGTAAAATTAATCTTCGGAAGAGACAAAATTAGGTGTCTACATCCCTAATCATAAAACTCATAGGCAAGAGGGTGACCCACCAGATCCTCAAGCAGAAGTTAAACAATATTTGGAAGCCCACGGAGGAACTCAATCTAGTTGATCTGGGTTCGGACTACTATTTGGTAAAGTTTACTGAGGAACAAAATATACAACATGTATTGCACAATGGTCCTTGGTTCATTCTAAATACTTATCTATCAGTCCAAAGATGGAAACCCAAGTTTGTGGCCTCTCAAGCGAAAGTGGCCTATACTGCAATCTGGCTCAGGCTGCCAGAGCTGCCTAGTGAGTTCTACGACATGGACATGCTATACAAAGTGGGGGAAAAACTGGGTTTGCTACTGAAAATAGACATCTGCACCTCCACAACATCTAGGGGGAGGTATGCCCGGCTATGTGTGCAGGTCCCGATGGAGCAACCGTTGCTCCATCATGTCTATATCGGATCTCATAAACAAGCCATTCACTACGAGGGATTCAATATGCTCTGTACTGCTTGTGGGAGGTTGGGTCATCAAACAAGTCTTTGCCCTCACATCCCACAAGCTCAGCTGGAGAACCGAGGTGGGATTTCGACGGGAAAAACTACCAAAGTTATTCAGCACTCTGAATCTAAGTGGACGATAGTATAATTTAGATCTCGTCGTCGCTCTCCGGCCTTGAAAAATCAGGGAACAGCAGCTGAAGAGACTAACACGGGCAAAGGTAAGTATACCACAACTAAGGGCCCCGCGGAGGTGCCGGCGAAGGCGGCTGGAGCCCAAGGAAATGTAACCCTAAAAAAATCTCTAAATCCCGCCCCTTCAAAAGCCTCTAATGGTGTTTCATAAGAAACAAGTGGGTCCTGCAAATGATAGCATCAGCTGTGACCCTGATGTTTTACATACTAATCTTTTAATGCAAGATGGTAGCTGTCTTTCTAACTTAATAGCTGATAATTCAGAACTCACTACTAATGTTTTTGATAAGAATATTGGTGATGACAATCTGGGGATA
>NW_025872268.1:0-445 GCF_002878395.1 Capsicum annuum
GATTCTATTCAATTTGTTCAGAAATATCATCAATGTCAGGTACACGGCGATCTGATACGTTCTTCTCCTATGAGTTGCATGCAATGGCCTCTCCATGGCCGTTCGTGGCTTGGGGAATGGATGTGATTGGACCGATTGAGCCTAAGGCATCAAATGGGCATAGATTCATTTTGGTAGCCATTGACTACTTCACAAAGTGGGTAGAAGCGGTGACTTTCAAGTCAGTGACAAAGAAGGCTGTGGTAGATTTTGTTAAGGCCAATATCATTTGTAGATTTGGAATTCCTAAGACAATCGTTACAAACAATGCTGCCAATCTCAATAGTCATTTGATGCAAGAAGTATGTCAACAGTTTAAGATCGCACATCGAAATTCTACTCCATATCGCCCAAAGGCCAATGGTGCTGTAGAAGCCGCCAATAAGAATATAAAAAAGATACTGCG
>NW_025872268.1:545-2433 GCF_002878395.1 Capsicum annuum
GTAGAAGCCGCCAATAAGAATATAAAAAAGATACTGCAAAAAATGGTACAAGGGTCTAGACAGTGGCATGAAAAGTTTCCATTTGCATTGCTAGGTTATCGCACCACTGTTCGCACTTCAACAGGGGCAACTCCATATTTATTGGTGTATGGGACAGAAATAGTCATCCCTACAGAAGTTGAAATTCCCTCTCTTCGAGTCATAATAGAAGCAGAGATTGATGATGACGAATGGGTAAAGACCCGACTAGAACATTTGAGTTTGATTGAGGAAAAAAGGCTAACGTCTGTGTGTCATGGCCAGTTGTATCAGAGGAGGATGGCTCGAGCGTATAACAAAAAGGTCCGTCCCAGGAGTTTTAAAGTTCGTCAGTTGGTATTGAGACGTATCCTTTCTCACCAGGTTGAAGCGAAAGGCAAGTTCTCCCCTAACTGGCAAGGTACCTTTGTTGTGAAGAAAGTGTTGCCCAATGGAGTCTTATATTTGACAGATATTGAAGGCAAAATGGCAGAAATGGCTATCAATGCTGTTGCGGTCAAAAGATATTATGTATGATATTTGATCCTTTGTTGATTTAATTGCATATTTAGTACTTGCATTTTTGAAGATTGACATGATGAAGGCATTGTATTCTTCTATCCAAACATGGTGTCATCCTGTGTTTACCCATTTGAGCTTCATTTTATTTTTCTTTCATATTCCTCTTTTGGAATCAAAATAGAGTCAAAGATAAATGTCAAGAAAATAAGAATAAAAGAAAGAGTTTGAAAATAAAATAAAATAAAAAAATCAAAATCAAAATTAAATCAAAATAAAAGAACAAGCTGATGGAACTACGTCCGACCTGATTCTCCTCTCTAGGGAGTGAGATACGTAGGCTGCCCTATTTCGAGCTCGGTCAAACCAAATAAAGATTTAAGATTCACCCAGTCAACAAAACTAGGGCATGAGTTAATGTGTTGTTGAGTCGATTCCAAAAGTTGTAAGTCCCACCCCCACTTCAAGTATCGTTTGAGCCCCTTACCCTTTTTTTTCTAACCTTAACCAAAAGCCAAGTTACAACCAAAGAAAGTCCTTCAGATCAATTTTTGATAATGTTAAGGCTAACATGCAACGGATATGATAATACATTGTGAGGTAATGCTCGTCTCCCTCAGCATAAGAAATCAGGAAAGAAATACAAAAATGATAGAGTCTTATTGGTGAAAACCTCTGCAGGCACCTTAAGGCAATGGTAAGTTGAGAGAAAATGAAAATGAGAGAGTCTTATTGGTGAAAACCTTTGTAGGCACCATAAGGCCATGGTGAGTGTGAGAGAAATAAAAATGAGAGAGTCTTATTGGTGAAAACCCTCACGGGCACCATAAGGCAATAGAGAGTTCTAGAGAAAAGTGAAAAGTGAAAAGAAAGGGATTTGTCGGCAAAAGTCATTTAAGATATCGACAATCGAATGTGATGAATGAGTCCAATGAATTTGAAGAAGCGGCTCAGCGGCAAAAGGCACGAACTCAACAACAAATGGGGAGTTTGGATAGGAAGATCAGGTAGCTCAATCCAAAATGCATGTCATACTCATTGGAGTTGGTTGTCATATTCAGATAAGTTTTCTTTTTGAATATGGGACATTGCCCTTTTCTTTCATTTACATATTCATGCTTTTTATCTTTTTATGTCATTTATCAAAATAAAAGTCACCATCATTTCTTTACATTTTAAGTCAAGTCTGTGTCAAAACAAGCGAGAAAGGATTTCAAAATTTAATATCAGTCTTTCCAATTATATGAGGAAAAGCCAAGGAACATCATAGGAAGAAATATGATCGTAATTCAAAACGAAGCAAAGAAAGTCTCTCAACCGACAAGCTATTGGATTCGTAAAAACATTCAGA
>NW_025872269.1:0-2164 GCF_002878395.1 Capsicum annuum
TATATATATATATATAAAACTTTGTTACCCGATTATCTTAACAAAAACTTGGATGAAATTTGACAGACAAGATTAAAGAAGCAGAGCAGTCTACAATTCAATTTAACAGATCGAGGACAGATACACAACTTAGTCTACAAGAAATTAATCATTAGAATAGTCTAATAAACAAGGCTAATACATATAGAGGCAGAAGATACAATATTGTGATTTTCTAGAAAACCCATTTCTCAATCAATCGAAAATCCATTATTCCTCAATATAAAAACATCGTTAATATTTGATTTTGTTACTTTGTTCTTCTTCTTCATTTTTTTAAATCAATTACCTATTAGTAAAAAGGGGCAGAGGGCGGATAGGCCTGACCTCGATACAACACACAACCATTAGTGATATCAATCATAAGTGATATCACCCCACCAGAAGGTAAAAACAATTATATTGCCTTCTGGTACATACAAAAATCTATGCTAGCAAACAAAGAAGTTGGATATGTCATATTTACATCTAAGACTAGGCATCATCCATTTATCTAATTGGATGCAACCTCTAGCCTGTTTAGGATGATGAGAAAGGGACTGAGTGATAAATATCTGCGTAGAGGTAGAAGCCAATTTGGCTAACCAGTCAGCAACTTGATTCCCCTCCCGAAAACAATGAGTAACTTGAATCCCTATTCTATTCTTGATACTTTTGATGTTGTCCACAACTTTTTTCAGCTTCATATTAGTGACAAGATTGTTGTTCAGCTTGTTGGTTATAGTTGTGGAGTCTAGTTCGAGAGTGAAATTAGTGTATCCTTGATATTCACAACGCCTCTTCCATATTACTGCTACTACAACGGAACGAAATAGAAAATGCCATAACCATATAGCCTCGACTATTCCATACAATTCCACCAATACCAGCCTTACCACTTTTATATAAGTAACTACCGGTATTGATTTTTAATACAGTCAGCTTGTGGGAAGCTCCAACTAACCTGATGAAACTTTTGAAATGACCTGAGCTTCTTTATTGTGAGACACAGAGTTGGCCAGTGATTGATGTCTTGCAAGTCTTTAAAATATTTCATCATTACAGATTTGATAAGACCAAAAGCTTGATAAATCATCTTACTGTAGCAGAAGTGTCTTTGGCCTCCAAATTTACAAGAACACCATTGTTTCCGAATTTCCCAACATATGATACTAGGAGTGATCTTCAATAAAATTTTATGGATATCATTCCCTGGTCTTACACTCCACCAAGTGTTAAAGATGTCGACAATTGGTTGATTTACATGTTGAATTCCAAAGGGATTTCCCATGCTATTCCTTATGTGCATTGCTGCGTCACCTTGCCAAAAACATGATGCATAGTATCATTTTATACAATCCTACAACAAAAGCAATCACTTTGTTAGTTAATATTGTGTTTAATGATGGCGTCATTAAAAGGTAATCTCCTTTTAATCATCCTCCACGCCAGAAAAGAGATTTTAAAAGGAACTTTATTATGCCAAAGATTATTCAGGAAATCATATTTGGGTATTTGTTTCCTAACAATCTACCAGGCAGAATTATTAGTGAATATACCATTCTCAAGGGATTCCATATGGGGTAGTCAAGTTAATTGTAATTACCAATTACAATATTAGAAATCAGGTTCACAATGTAATTAGGAATAACCATACTTAACTTTTCAAAGTTCCAGGTACCATTCTCAATAAAAGAGTTGATAAGAATTTTAGGAGACTTACCTGGGCCCTGGCACAGCTTGGCGAAGGCACCTAAACCTGTCTAGTTGTCCCACCAAAAGCTGGAATTTCCTTCTTGAACTTTCCATATAATGTGAGGTTCTGCTTGCGCTTTGATCTTCATCAGGCTTTTCCAATTGTCTGAGTCAGCTGACCTAGGAACTTTGCTCACTGGATGTGATCTCTTGCAATATTTCTTCATTAAAAAATCAGCCCAAAGAGATGGTTGGGTCCTGAACCTCCACCATTTTTTAAGTATCAATGAATTGGAGATATCATGCATCCTTCTTATTCCAACGCCATCTTCATCTTTCGGGAAACATAGATTTTACCACTTACTCCAATGATACTTATTACTACCATCACTAGTTTCCCAAAGAAAATTAGCAAAATGCATCTCGATAAGGAAGATGGTACCCTTAGGCG
>NW_025872270.1:0-357 GCF_002878395.1 Capsicum annuum
TTGTTGACACCTAATTTTTGCTCTCCGTGCCTAAAATTAACGTCTTCAGGCTTTTTGTTTGTTAAAGGGCACAAAGCATAATTTTCACATCTTTTTATAATTGTTTGATAAATTATTGATAATTATCCTTTCTTTAGGATTTTAATCAATTTTTTGTCATATTTTTATTTTTTATAATTTATTAATAATTTTTCTAATTTTGGAATTTTTATCAATTCATTATCGTTCTTAACATTTTACAATCACCCGCACATGTGCACGACATGACGCTATATATATATATATATATATATATATTTTACAGTATTTTTAAATTAATTATATTTTAATAATTTTAATATTCTTTACATTTTTTTT
>NW_025872270.1:457-1478 GCF_002878395.1 Capsicum annuum
CTTTTTATAATTGTTTGATAAATTATTGATAATTATCCTTTCTTTAGGATTTTAATCAATTTTTTGTCATATTTTTATTTTTTATAATTTATTAATAATTTTTCTAATTTTGGAATTTTTATCAATTCATTATCGTTCTTAACATTTTACAATCACCCGCACATGTGCACGACATGACGCTATATATATATATATATATATATATATATTTTACAGTATTTTTAAATTAATTATATTTTAATAATTTTAATATTCTTTACATTTTTTTCATTCAACATCTATATTTTACAGTCCGTAAACGCTGAGTCGGATCAATTATTTTTGTACAGTATAATAATTCAATGTCTTATCACATCCGACAACGACTACACAATAATATCTTGTCACTTCCGACAATGACCACTCAGTGTTGTCTTGTCACATCTGACAATGACCACTCAATGGCACTATCCTTTGGACAATAACTCTATCCATTGGTCAAAAGGATGAACATCCTTTGGCCAATATCTTAAGAACTAAAGATGTGCTATTATAAAAAGAGGGGACACCCCTTTATCCATTGGATAATAGGAGTGCCCAATTTTATTATAAATAGGCAAGGATGGAAGACAATTTTATTCATATTTTCTCTCTACACACACATTTTCATACACCCACACATATTTTTTCTCTCTCTCAAATACATACACAAAAAAAAAAAACACAAGAAAAAATCTTTCCTTATTTTTCATTTTCTCTCCCAAAAATACACAAATGCATATGCACATTTTTTAATCACACACACATTATATTCTTCTTTGTCCCCTCTCTCAAGAATAAACAAATACACACAAATTTTTTCTCTTTTTTCTCACTCTCAAACACACAAAAAACACACATATACACATAAAATAAAATAAATTTTTACTCCCTATTTTGGTGAAATTTCACCATTTTTACTAGGGATTATATATATATATATATATATATATATATATATATATATATATATATATATTTCTCAAGTGTTGTTGTTACTATT